>NW_017687158.1:0-735 GCF_001879085.1 Nicotiana attenuata | reverse complement strand
AAGAAAATGGTAAGTACGTCCAAGACGTTGGAACTGGTTCATATGGATCTTTGTGGTCCAATGAGAACCATGAGCAGAGGTGGTAAAAGATATGTAATGGTGCTTGTTGATGATTATTCTAGATTTACCTGGGTATTGTTTCTAACTTCTAAAGATGAAGCATTTGAAATGTTCACTGCTTTTATTAGAAAAACCCAGAAACAATTAGGAAATCAACTTGCATCCATTAGGTCTGATCATGGAACTGAATTTGAAAATGCAAAGTTTGCTAAATTTTGTGATGAAAATGGAATAGATCATAATTTTTCTGCCCCTAGGACTCCTCAGCAAAATGGGGTAGTTGAAAGGAAGAACAAGACCCTTGAGGATATGGCAAGGACCATGCTACTTTCCAGTAAACTACCTCATAGCTTCTGGGCAGATGCTATAAACACTGCTTGTTATATAATAAATAGATGTATGACTAGACCTCTTGTAGAGAAAACTCCCTATGAGTTACTTAAAGGGAGAAAACCAAACATATCCCATCTTAGGGCTTTTGGGTGTAAGTGTTATGTGCACAATAATGGCAAAGACTCCCTAGGTAAGTTTGATCCCAGAAGTGATGAGGGAGTATTCTTGGGATATTCTTCACATAGCAAAGCATATAAAGTGTTTAATAAAAGAACTCTATGTGTTGAAGAGAGTGTACATGTTGTGTTTGATGAATCTAACACTCTTTCTGAGAGACAGGAA
>NW_017687157.1:5228-6161 GCF_001879085.1 Nicotiana attenuata | reverse complement strand
AGCTAAGAGCTTCTTCTTTTTACTCAAAGAGAAAAATGAATTACAGTACATCTAACTTCCTAAAACACTGTTATAAAGCTAACATACCGACTAACTACTAAGTTAGTTACTAACTTCTACAAATGACATATACACCCATGACTTTAAGTTAGTTTACTGTCACGACCCGGATTTCCCGCCATCGGGATCGTTACGGCGCCTACTCGTGGTAGCTAGGCAAGACAACTTATTTACCTTTCATTAATAATTAAATCTGTTAACAATCTATAGCATCAATAAGAAATATGGAATTTAATAATAATAATAGCGGAAGTCTAATTTATAAGTCTGAATCAAAACGCGGAATAGTCAACAATAGCCTCTACCCAAGATTTGGTGTCACATTACTCACGAACCACTAAGAATAAACTAAATACAAAGGTCTGAAATAATTATAACAGCTGTCTGTCTCGAAAACAATGAGGTAACAGTCAAAAGGAAAACATAAAGAAGAGACGCCGGGCCTGCGGACGCCTGCAAGGCTACCTCAGTCTCGTGAATAGGAAAGTCTGCTCCCGAACTACTGCTACTGCTGCTCCTCAAAACCTGGACCTGTGCAAAAATGTACAGAAGTGTAGCATCAGCACAACCGACCCCATGTGCTGGTAAGTGTCTAGCCTAACCCCGACGAAGTAGTGACGAGGATAGACTGGACATCACATAAACCTGTGCAGTTATAAATATACAACGGAAACAAAATACCAAACAACTAGCAACATGGGAGGGGGAAAACATGTTGTGGGGAGATACAATATTAACAGCAATCCAGAGTAACAACTAAACAGCTTAGGTTCACAATGAACAAAAAATCAATACTCAATTACAAACACATAGCCTCAATAACTATTGCGGTGTGCTACCCGCTCCATAATTACTATTGTTGCGGCGTGCAAC
>NW_017687157.1:0-2663 GCF_001879085.1 Nicotiana attenuata | reverse complement strand
GATGTCCGGCCATGTCATGGTGAGATACAACAGCTTTCCAACCAACTGTTGATATCTGCTCGGATCAGCAAGTAACTCATCAACAACCACATTTGCATTTGCTTGAGCATTAGTATGATCATATTGTGCACTGGTGAATTTATGGCTAGTGTCTAGAGGTGTGCAGACCAAGTGTAGCAATGAGATCAAGTGTGAACTTCCTTTGACAGACCAAAATGCCTTGTTTGCTCCTAGCCACTTCAAGACCAAGAAAATATCTCATCTCCCCCAGATCCTTGATCTTGAAGTGATCTTGTAAGACAGTTTTAGCCTTCTGAATCAACTGAGAAGAAGAGCCAATGATCAAGAGGTCATCCACATAGATGAGGATCAGAACTAAGCCAGAACTGGACTTCTTACTGAAAAGAGAATAGTCATGATGGCTTTGGATAAAACCTGATGAAGAGAGAGATTCACTAAGCTTCAGGTTCCATTGCCTAGAAGTCTGTTTGAGCCCATACAAGGATTTCTGAAGCCTGCAAACTCTAGGAGGCTCCCCCTCACCTAAAAGACCAGGAGGAGGAGTCATATATACTTCTTCTAGCAGATCACCTTGGAGAAAAGCATTGAAAACATCCATTTGATGCAGCTTCCATCCATGCATAGCTGCCAAGACAAAACAGTCCTTACTGTAACCATTTTAACCACAGGTGAGAAGGTTTCTTGATAATCAAGGCCTTCCTGCTGAGTGTATCCCTTTGCCACTAAGCGAGCTTTATATCTCTCCACCTCACCTTGAGCATTTTATTTTACCTTATACACCTACTTACACCCTATGGCTCTCTTGGCAGGTGGCAGTGGAACTAATTCCCAGGTGTGATTGTCTTGGAGAGCCTTCAGCTCAGCATCCATGGCAGCAATCCATTTGGGATCTTGAAGAGCATCAGCATAGGTAGCAGGTTCCATGACAGCATTAAAAGAACAGATAGATTTGAAGTAAGGGGAAGACAAGGAAGCATATGACATGTATGCTGATATTGGATAGCTGGAACTTGAGGCTGTAGAAGGCCCTGCCTGTGGCATCCCATGAACAAAGTCATTGAGCCATCCAGGTGGCTTAGAAGTCCTAGTAGACTTTCTGAGTCCCTCTGCTGGTATAGCACTCAATGAATCCACATTTGGAGGTGGCACTACTGGTGCAGAAGCTGCTGTGGGAGTGTGAGGCTGAACCAGGTCTGTTGAAGCTGGTATCACATGATCAGGAATTGGTGATGCCTCAGAAGAAATTGATGGAGCTACTGCTGAGTTAGGAACAGCCTCTGAATCAGCAGTGTCAACAATAAAGGCATCATCTGCATCAAGGAATTGCTCACCAGTGCTTCTCCTGTAGGTTAAAGTTGTGGTCTGAAAAGGAAAAATATGTTCCTTGAAGGAGATATCCCTGCTAACAAAGAAATGTTTGTTAGTAAGGCTATATAATCTGTAACCCTTTTGAGTGGAAGAGTACCCCATATGCACTGCTGGTTCTACTCTAGCTCCAAACTTGTCACCTCTATCAGTGGCAGTGGCATAGCAAAGACTGCCCAGAACTCTCAGGTGTTGTAGTTTGGGCGGCCAACCATAGAACATCTCAAAAGGTGATTTACCTGCCAATGTTGTGGATGGTATCCTGTTGATCAAATATACTGCATTTTGCACACAAAAACCCCAGAATTTCAGTGGAATATTTCCCTGAAATCTGATGGCCCTTGCAACTTCAAGGATCTGCCTGTGTTTCCTTTCTACCACTCCATTCTGCTGGGGTGTGTAGACACAGGAGCTTTGATGAATCACACCTGCATGTCTAAACAGATCTGCACAATGGGAATTAAAGAATTCTGTTCCATTGTCTGTTCTAAACACTTTGATAGCACTATTAAACTGTGTCTTCACAAGAGTCATGAAGTCCTTTATGACATTAGATACATCACTTTTAAGCTTGAGCAGAAAAATCCAAACCATTCTACTATGATCATCTACCAAAGTAAGAAAGAATCTATTCCCATCATATGTTGGAGTTCTATAGGGACCCCACACATCACCATGCACCAAATCAAAAACCTAAGAAGCTCTACTAGTACTTTGTGCAGAGTTAGCCACTGGCGTTCTTCTCCCCTTAAAATCTGGCGGATATCCAACCAACTGATAGCAATTTTCCTTGCTATGTCCTTTCATCTTATAGAAATCACATATTACATTGAAATTCCTTCTAGGCTTCTGCATCTGGGATCCTCTAGCACTCCAAAGTGCAGTGATATCATTACCATCCATTAGTGAGTTGGGACCTACAGAGTTGTGCCCTGTTGTTCCCTTTTGGGTCTCATCCTCAATGACCATGGCATATGCTTGATTTAGACTAGGCTCTGTAGATTTCATGAGGATTTGATGTCTTGCCTGACTATACGAGTCATTCAAACCTCCCAAAAATTGAAGCAACCTTTGTTGACTTAAGAGTTCAACGTAGTCCTTCACAGAATTTGGAGGTGGCACAATTGCATCAAATTCCCCCCATAGTTCCTTCAATTTCGTAAAATATGTAGATACAGAGTCGGTACCTTGGGATATAGTTGCAATTTCTCTATGAAGCTGATAGATCCTCATGCGATTCACCTTGTCAAATCTCTCACGAAGGTCCTCCCACACAG
>NW_017687156.1:5443-6161 GCF_001879085.1 Nicotiana attenuata | reverse complement strand
CTTTGATTTGAACTCGCACTCCTTGAACCTTGATTTGTTCTTCGTTCTTGAGCTTGGACTTGATTTGTTCTTCGTTCTTGAGCTTGAACTTGATTTGTTCTTCGTTCTTGAGACTTGAACTTGATTTGTTGAGCTTGAATTTGATTTGGGGGTTTCTTTGGCAAGTGGTATTAGGGTTCCACTTTGGGACCCTAGGCTTTCAGAATCACAATGAGTCTGCAACTAAACTTGAATCCCTTTTGCTTGTGACTCTAAGGCTTTCAATGTAAGACTCTTTTTCTAAGTAACCTGGCGATTCCTTCTGCTTGATTGGTATGCTTTATATATGAGAAATTTCTCTTTCAAAAGGTTTTTTACCAACTAATTGATTGATTCTGAAATCCTTTTAATAAGGCTGACGAATTGCCACTGATTTTTCTTCCATTGAACCCCCTTTACCTTTCTTGACTTGGTTCATTCAAATTGAACTTGTAATTTTGGTTTCATGGCTGTTTGATTGATTCCCTTGCCATATTTGGCACAAACTGTGTACTATTGATTGTTTTCCTTAAATAAATTCTATGTATTTAACCCCTTTTGTGCTACTTTGAAAGGTAAAACTTCTTTCCTTAACTGGTTTTTACCGCTGGAATCAGAATCCCTTAACCAAAGGGAGACTGATTTCAATGATATTTCCTTTCCTTTCTTACTTGTTTCTCTGCACTATAAAAGGGACTAC
>NW_017687156.1:0-898 GCF_001879085.1 Nicotiana attenuata | reverse complement strand
AGGTAGGAAGCAGGTTATACCAAGGGTCGACAAGATGAGTCATTTTCGGGCTGACTTCCAGGCTGACGATAGTCCGTACAAGTGTCAAGCTCAGCATATGTGGCACTGCAAAATCATCCTGGGAAAGGATTCCATAGAACCAGACAGGTACCACGCTGGTTATACTCCATAATATCCAAGCTGGTTGGAGGACGATCATAGTGGGTTAGGACAACCCGGACTTGTTCGAGGTCACAGGGTCATCGACGAAAATGCTGAAGTACAGGTTAAGTACAACCAATTACGGAAGAGGATGCGGGAATGTGAAAATGAGCACCATGAAATACAAGAAGCCAATCAAAAGCTAATTGGAGAATGGAAAGATATGGCTGTCAGCGCCAACAAACGACTGATCTGTTTGGAGCGGGTATAGTGGAGCTGGAAAAGAAGTTCCTGAAGAGGGTTGAAGATTGCCAGGTTGCTGAAGGAAATGAAGGCGGACATCTGGCGAGGGCCTACTTGTTGCTAGGATTGCGCGAGCTGGGAGAACTGTACGAGGGAGCCAACAATGCCGAGTCTAGGGAAGGTCCTTCTGGGACAAAGTAGATAGGAGTTTATTTTTGCTTTACAAATGTAATAAGGCCTATGGCCACTAGTGACACTTTTATTTCCTGTTATTTAGTGTCGTTTTGGGATTCATCTTATTTTTTATCAATAAAATGAGGCATTTAGCATTCTAAGTTCTCCAAATTTACTTGTCGCTAGGCCTACCTCGGGCAAAACAAGGCTCCCAATTTAGGACACGATTTATATTCTTACACTATGTGTTTAAATATTGCAACGTTTTCTTCTTACGNCGATCCCTACTACTTGTACCTTTTGTTTTACTTTTTGCTTATTCCCTCCCCGAAAGTTTCGT
>NW_017687155.1:4866-6161 GCF_001879085.1 Nicotiana attenuata | reverse complement strand
ATATGATGGCACGTGAGTTGTCCGTGCTTAGCGCTTGGGCTTTGGGAGCCTCTCCGGAGTCTGTACAAACCCCCAGTGAGCGCAGAGTGTTGAGTGTTGAGTGTGGAGTCTGAGTGCGAGTGCCAGTGCTGAGTGATGGAGTGATAATGCTGTGAGGTTGCATTTACTTTTGCTGTTGTTGCATTTATCTGTTAAATTTCTTTGTGGCATTTGTTGGTTTTATGGAATTTGCCTGTTTATTCATGGTTATTGTAAATTGTGAAAACAAATAATTGGACTGTTTTGCTTAGCTCGTCACTACTACTCAGTTCCTTAGTTATTTCTTTTACTACCGAGGTGGTTGTACTCATACTACACCCTGCACTTTATGTGCAGATCCAGGTGAGTTAGAGCGCGGCGATCGTTGAGTTCAGGCCGGCTATCTTTTGAGACTGCAAGGTAGCTGCTAGCGTCCGCAAGGCCTTGTTACTCCTTTCATCATTTCTTCTTTGGACAGTTAGACAGTTTATATATCTCAGTTCATAGTTTTAGACGCTCATGACTTAGTGACACCCCGATGTTTGGGACTCGTTTCCGTATTTTATATTATTTATATTTAGAGTTGGTTTAGTTTATCAGGAATTAAATTATTGGAAATGCTTAATTAAATTCTTATAATCAAATTAGTAGTAATATTTTGGGAATAGGCTTGCCTTGTAACACGATAGGCACTATCACGACCAAGGTTAGATTTTGGGTCGTGACAAGTTGGTATCAGAGCCTAGGTTACATAGGTCTCACGAGTCATGAGCGGGTTTAGTAGAGTCTTGCAGATCGGTACGGAGACGTCTGTACTTATCTTCGAGAGACTGCAGAACCTTTAGGAAAACTTCACCTTCTTGAATTCTTATCGTGCGGTATTGATTGAGCTTGAAGTGTAACTCTTTGAATTCCTTCCATGCATTCGCATGCGTACATGAGCGCTCGGTATCAATTGTGCATCGACAGATTGTAGCTTTCTAACTACACTACTAGAATTCCGGAAAAAAACGACCAGCAAAAGCGACCAACGTTGGTCTCTTATTGGCCAAAAAGCGACCAACCACGCCTGGTCGATATTAAGCTGGTCCCTTTACCTTAGGGACCAAAGTTGGTCGCTAAATAGCGACCAATATTGGTCTCTCAGGTAAAAGGACCAAATTTTCCGGGCAAAGCTTATAGCGACCAACTTTGGTCGCTCAAATATTTTAATATTATATATTTGGCGACCAAAGTTGGTCTCCAGATGTAAATAACGTTTATTTTATTATTTTTAA
>NW_017687155.1:0-859 GCF_001879085.1 Nicotiana attenuata | reverse complement strand
TGAGAAATTAGGAAGTAAACCCGTCACTGTTCTGTTTTGAACTTTAAAATCACTGGGCAAAATGCCCTCGCGTCGCGGAAGGGGCCGCGTCGTGAAGGGTAAGCTGGGCAAGTCATCGCGATCGCATGGAGGCAAACGCGAACGCGTAGAAGAAAAGTGCTGGGGTCCGGAGTTTGGTCTATGCGAACGCGATACGGGGTTCGCGAACGCGATGAAGGGAGGATTAAAGCTACGCGAACGCGGGGACTGAGCCGCGAACGCGAAGAAGGGAAAGCCCAAAGGTGTACTCCGGAGCAGGTAGCTCCCCAGGCACAGGTTTCGGTGGTTCAGCCAGCTGTGGAGTTCAGCCGGGTATTGTGACTCAGACCGGCGATGGAGCGGCTATGTCCTCAGATGCTTTGTGGAGGCTTGATAGGTTCTCCAAGCTCTTCACCACCACATTCAGCGATACTTCTTCAAAGGATCCACAGGATTTCCTATTTAGCTGTCATGAGATCCTTCGGACTATGGGTATTGTGGAGACCAATGGGGTCGACTTCGCCACTTTTCGACTAGCAGGATCTGCCAAGACTTGGTGGAGGGACTACTGTTTGTCCAGACCAATAGGGTCGCCATCATTGACTTGGGACCAGTTTGCAGAGTTGTTTTTGGAAAAGTTTCTCCCAGTTACTCAGCGAGAGGCTCTTCGCAGGCAGTTCGAGCGCCTCCACCAGGGCTCTATGACAGTCACTCAGTATGAGACTCGGTTCATTAATCTAGCACCCCATGCTATTGTTATACTCCCCACCGAGAGAGAGAAGGTGCGGAGGTTTATTGATGGGTTGATTCAGTCGATCCGTCTCCAGATGGCTATGGGAGC
>NW_017687154.1:0-6161 GCF_001879085.1 Nicotiana attenuata | reverse complement strand
AGGAGCCCAGGTCAGGTCTGCAGAAGCGGGGACATTGGGTCGCTTAAGCGGTCCCGCAGATGCGAAGTTGGATCGCAGAAGCGGAAAGTCGCCTTAAGTGAAAGGTCCGCAGGAGCGGACATTGACCGCATAAGCGGAAGGCGCAAAAGCGGGAATTAATCCGCAGAAGCGGAAATAACTGGCAGGTTAAGTGAGAACATCTTCTTCGCGAATTTTTGAAAGAGTGACATTTTGGACTCCGAACCTTAAGAGCTTTGAGGCGATTTTGAAGAGGGATTCGAGGGCTATTATCAGGTATGAACTCTTGGACTTAGAGCTTGATTTTATGGTGTATAAACATGAATTTGGACTGAATAATCAAGGAATCAAAGGTCAAAAATGGTGGTTTAGGGCTTGAATTTAAGAGAGTTTAAAATAGGGATTTGAGGGGTCAAATGGACCCCGATTTTGATGATTTTGATATGTATGGACTCGTGGCGTGACGCGGAATCCGGAGATGTGAATTTCGTAATTTTTCGAGAAGTGGGCCCGGGTATCGGGTTTTGCCAACTTCGTGATTTTTGTTATTTTTCGAGTCTTTTCGATTGGGTTATGACCCATTAGCCTATTGTGATGTATTCCTTGTGGTTTTGATCAGATTCGACGCGCGAGGAGTGATTCGAGGGGAAAAGGCATAGCGAGCTAGACTTTGACCGGCTAGAGGTGAATAATGGTTTTAAATGATGTTCTGAGGGTTTGAAAACCCCGGATTTGCACAACTTGGTGCTATGTTGAGATGAGACACGCGTTCCATGATGAGCGCGGGGTCATTTACTATTGGGGACTGTGACTTGGTCCAGTTCGGATGATATTTTACCGCGTATTAGCAATGACTTGTTGTTTTCACTATGATTTGGGCTTATTGCCGTATTTGGGGCTTAGTGCCGACTGTTTGAACTCTTTATGAACTATCATCGCTGTTTTCCTCACTGTTTGAAACATTATTTGAACTCAGTCCATGTGATTTACACTGTTTCTTGAACTCAGCCATATTTACTCAAACTTGGAGTTTTAAACTGACATTTGAACTATTGTTTGAGCTGAGTATGATTGCTTTACTGTTGCCCGAGGGGCTGTTGACTATTTCTGGACTGATTGAGGCCGAGAGCCTTATGTGAGGGCATGATGAGTGAGGTGAGGAGGCTTTCAGGCCTCGTATTGATACTGTTCAGGCTTTCAGGCCTTGTTGATAGCTTTTGGGCTGTAGGAGCTCTATCGGAGTCTGCACACCCACAGTGAGTACGGGTACCCATCTAGAGTGATTAAATATTGAACAGTGGTAACAATGACACTGTTATACGCGTTTGGTCAGGTAACAATGATTGACCAGTCAGGTAACAATGTCTGACCAGTGGTAACAATGGCACTGTAACACGCGTTTGGTCAGGTAACAATGGCTGACCGGTCAGGTAACAACGGCTGACTTACTGGTTGAGTATGATTGATTTTTAACTATTTTCAAAGGATTTCCTTACTATATTTCACTGGCTTCTACTGTTTTTCTGATGTTGCTGCTTGAGATAGCATTATTTGTGCCCTTTATGTTCTCAGTCGTTATTTATTTTTATTACTCACTGGGTCGGAGTACTCACATTACTTCATGCACCATGTGTGCTGTGACAGGCACAGCTGAGTTCGTACCTGAGCGCTGATTTTCTTCCTTATCTTCTGCATATTTTATTCATCTTCAGACTATGTTTCCAGACTTGTAGTATTTTCATCAACTCTGTAGTAGCTCGTGACTTGTGACACCCCGATTATCGGGCTGAGTTTGGGATGGTTTTTCCCGTTATGTTACGTTTATTTCCGCACTTTTGACAATTTCTTAGCATAAATATATGTGCAATAATAATGTGTTTGACTACAAATGCTTCATCCCGATTTTGTATTTTTTCTTATCAATTTAGCTTGTATTACATTTTTTATTGTTGTAATTTCAAGGAAGGAAAATTTAGAAAATAATCTGGAAAATTAGAGTTTTCGAATAAGAAAAATGAATCTAGTCATCTCAAAAAATTTAGGGTTATTCTCATCATTTTATTCCCTTCTTTTGAGTCGTTTACTTATTCCGATCTAAAAAACTTTTATACAACCAAAACTGGTATGAGAATAATATATAAATAAATATCAAATATGTGAATAAAGTTACATACGAACATAAAAAATACTAAGCAACGTGAAGTTTAAATCAATAATTAAAGCATAGATCAGAAATTAATAGGATTATGTCATCATGCCAATAAATATTTTCCAAGAACTATGAAATACATGGCATATTCAAAACAATCTAAAAGACTAAAAGAATTCATTCATCCTAATCTCGTCCTAAAATCATATGAATAATATATTCATTTGATAAATAAATATTAAATCAAAAATATAATAGAAGAAAATCGAAATTCTTTGTAAAAACTTATCAGAAAGAGAACTAAATAACTTTCAAAACTCTATCTAATAATTAATAACTAACCATGGAAGCTTAGGAACAAACAAAAAATTGAAATAACAATACATGTGTAGAAATAATTAAAAGTTTTAAATCGGAGGAAAAAGAGGTTTCTGAATGTGAAATCAATAAGTAACTTGACTTCAGATTGTAGTCCTACGAGCAGTTAAATATGTACTTATTGTATTTTTTTTCAACTTTTCTGTCAAATAAAATTTACTACATTCGAATGTTAGAAATTACAATTACACCAACATATTTTCGTAAGGAAATCAATTCAAATCATTAGATCTTGATAATTAGTGGATTGAATTTAAATTTAGTTTTTCTTCTTTGGCCATGAATTAGAGCTATATGTAGCTGCTATTTATGTATTTTCCACAAAAATATATTTTTAAAAGATTTACCACTTTTTGAATTGTGAATGAATAGAATTTATTTGAGTTATATAAAACTATAAAATAAAAGTTAAATAATTTTTTTGAACATAATAAATATTGTTTTCATTTAGCCAGCTCAATAAATAAAGATATCATATACCATAAAAGTTTTTCAGATGCCTTATTTGTGATTTAGAAAGGGTATGAAAATTTAAAATTAAAATTAAATCTTTTGGTCTTCTAGAAATTTAGAATGAAAGTTGACATTCTACCTCCTAAAAATTGATAGTAATAATGTAAAGCTTGAAGAATAACTAATGTTAAATAATATTTTATAACAAATAATTTAATTTAAAAAGATAATATAGTGAGACATTGTCACCTATTAGACTGAATCACTGAATGCAAGAAATAACAAAAAAAAAAAACGATAACTCTTTTATAATATATTTGGTTTTTCTACTATTTTATCTTTATCGCTTCAAATTCACATTGTTGTCAATTTGACTCTTAATTTTATATCATAAATTAAATTTTTTAATTTCTTTCACCATTAATGCTCTTCTTACACAAATTAGTTTATATACCTTTAAGAGTTATGCCAACTTGACAAATAAACTTACTTATATAATGAATTTAAAAATATATTAAATTGAACTCTTTTGTATTATTTAATTCAAAAACCTAATTATTTATTCTTAATATGAAAAGAAATAACTTTATTTTTATTAACAAATTCTTAATATTATCTCATCCCAATTTTTAAATATTAACTATAATTAAAACTTTGTTCAATAAAAAATTTGATTTAAAATAGTTAAAAAATCATTAGAATGTTAATTTTGATTCGCTTTTGTGCTTCCGGAATCATTGTGCTTTTGACTCTTAGAAAATATAGTTAATGCATAATTTCTAAAGTTCTTTAAAGCTTTATGTAATGACACGACCGGTCGTTTTGAGCTCTAGTGCGTCGTTCAGCGGTTTGAGGCCATGAGAAGCTTCACTTCAGGTATTATGACTTGTACGCGTGGTCCGAATTGAATTTCGGGAAGTTCGGAGTTGATTTGGAGAGAAAGCTCTCACATCGGAAGCTTTAAGTTGGAAGAATTGACTAAGGTTGAATTTTTCAGTAAACGACCTCAGAATCGGGATTTGAAGGTTCCAGCAGGTTCGTATGATGATTTCGGACTTGGGCGTATGTACGGATTGGGTTTTGGATGGCCCGGGAGCATCTCGACGCCTATTGTGGAAGTTAGAATTTGGGAAGAATTTCATAAATTTGGGTTGCAGTGCATTTCAGTGTTATCGATGTCCGTTTGGGATTCTGAGTTTGGAATAGCTCCGTATGGTGATTCTGGTATTGGGAGCTCGTCCAAAAGTGGATTCGGAGGTCGGTAGGTCATTTTGGAGTCATTTGGCTAAAGTTAGAAATTTGAAGGTTTTTGAGAAGTTTGGTCGGAAGTGGACTTTTGATATCGGGGTCGGATTTCATTTTCGGAAGTTGGAATAGGTCCGTAATGTCGAATGTGACTTATGTGCAAAATTTGAGGTCAATCGGACATGATTTCATAGGTCTTGGCATCGGATGTAGAAGTTTGAAATTCTAAAGTTCATAAAGCATGAATTGGAGTGCGATTCATGGTTTTAGCGTTGTTTGATGTGATTTGAGGCCTCCAGCAGGTCTACATTATGTTTTGGAACTGGTTGGTGTGATTGGACGGGGTCCCGGGGGTCTCGGGTAGATTCCGGGTGGTTAACGGATTGAAATTTGAAGTTGAGGAAGAACTGAAGCAGCTGGGCATCTGATGTAACCGCACCTGCGTGAAGAGCCAGGTACCGGAGATGGCTCGCTGGTGCGGGATGAGCCAAGGTCACTAGGAACCGCAGAAGCGGAAAAATGTGCGCACCTACAATGGCCCAGGTGTGATGTCAATAGCAGCAGAAGCGGCAAGGACCGCAGGTGCGGAATGTGAGGCCGCAGAAGAGGAAGCGCGGATGCGGCTGGTTGATCGCAGGCCCGAGTGGTCGGGCTGGGCAGTGTGTTTTATAAAAAACGTGTTTTTGGCTCATTTTCCACACATTTTTACTTTGGTTGGGCGATTTTTGAGCCTTTGAAGAGGGGGATTTCATCATCAAACATGAGGTAAGTTAATCCCAGCTCTTGTAAGTTAAATATATGGTTTTATTGTGGATTCAAGCATGAAAATTGGTAGAAATTAGGGATTTTGATAAAAAGCCAAGAAATTGGTATTCTTGAATTTTGACCACGATTTTGGACATGGAATTGAGAAAAAATTATATATTTGGGTTCGTGAGATTATGGGTAATGTTTATTTTCGAAAATTTTCGGAATCCGGGCACGTTGGCCTGAGGGTGATTTTATCGTCTTTTCAAGCGGAGTTGGAAATTATTGTAAATAGGATTATAATGAGTATTTGAGTATGTATTAATGAGTTTGCAATAATTATTGATTAGTTTTAGAGCATTGGGCATCGGTTTGAGTCGTCGGAACAGCTTGGGAGCCGGTAATGGAACTTCGGAGAGAGGTAAGTCTCCTTTCTAACCTTGTATGAGGGAAAAAACCCCATAGGTGAACTAAATTATTGTGTGCTTCTATTTGTGGGGCCTATGTACGCACGAGTTGACGAGAGTCCGTACGTAGCTACTAGCTATGCCTATGTCTGAGTAGTTTTAGGCTCACATCATGCCTTGTTGATATTGTTATTGATTTATGTTTATTGCTTGCCTTGAGAGGGAGTGAGATTGAGTTTGCTTATTAAATGTTTTGAAAGGAGTGAAATTGAAGAATATAAGATTTAAAAGATTTCATTTGAACTTCGTAATATCGAAAAGAATTGATGAATATTATAATAGCTTAAGAAATCTATGTGTAACCGTGTCGCATGTATGTTTCGCGAGCGGGGAAATTTCCTTAAAAAGCTACAAGCTGAATTTCCCTCTTTTTGAAAAGAATCAAGAAAGAGATAGGATTTTAATGTTAAATTTATACTTGACCGCGTCGCAAGTTTGATCCGCGAGCGGGGCGATTCCTTAAATTTATATTTGACCGCGTCGCACGTATGACTCGGGAGCGGGGTATTTCCTCTACTACTCTAATGGGATCAGGCCGTTCACCTCGGCAGGATTTATGTACCACACTCTCATGGGAGCGGGCCGTTCGCCTCGGCAGGTTAATAGATGCATCTATGGTTCGCGTCGTTCGTCCCTCGGCAGTGCACAGTTTACTTTTATTTTGGATTGGGCCGTATGTATATATATATATATATATATATATA
>NW_017687153.1:5432-6161 GCF_001879085.1 Nicotiana attenuata | reverse complement strand
TAAACGAAGCTCAATGTGACCAGATAAAAATCACTGTGAATCATCTTGAAAAGATTGCAAACAAAATTTTTGAGGTGAACAGGGTAACATTTTCTGATGATGAGTTGCCATTGGAAGGAACTGAACATAATAGAGCTCTGTACCTCACAGTGAAGTGTGAAGATTCTGTGGTAACTCGGGTGCTAATTGATAATGGGTCTAGTGCAAACATTTGCCCTCTTTCCACCCTAGAAAAGTTGAAAGTTGACAGGGAAAGAATTCATAAAAATAGTATCTGTGTAAGGGGATTTGACGGTGGAGGGAAAGACACAGTGGGAGATATTGTGTTGGAGCTAACAATAGGACCTGTGGAATTCGCTATGGAGTTTCAAGTGCTCGATGTCAGCGTTTCCTACAATGTTTTATTGGGACGGCCCTGGATTCATGCCGCAAAGGTGGTACCGTCTACTTTGCATCAAATGGTTAAATTTGAATGGGATCGGCAGGAGATCGTGGTCCATGGAGAGGACAATTCTTGTAATGCTATTACATCCTTCGAGGAAGTTGAAAATGACAAAGGCCCGTGGGTGTACCAAGTCATGGACGCAGTGTCAGTTGATAAAATCTCGGAAGGGGAGTGTGTTCCTATGCCCAAGATAGCTGCTGCATCTGTTATGGTAGCTTCAGAGATGATAAGGAATGGATTCTTGCCTGGAAAGGGGTTGGGCGCTTCACTGCAGGGAATCATAC
>NW_017687153.1:0-726 GCF_001879085.1 Nicotiana attenuata | reverse complement strand
GAGAGTCGGGCGTGAAAGTATGAGACAACAAATATGGTAAATGATAATTGATTGGTTGGACAGACTAGGCTGGACCAAAACTAGCATGGCATGATCACGGAATCAGCCTTTCCGCTCAGATAAGTCCTATCCGTTTTCTCTTCATTACAACTCATTCGTTTTCAGAGTTTTTCTATCCTCAAAACCTTCGAGGTCATTGCATTTCATTCTCTTGAAGTCTGTCTACAAGATGCTTTAGTGTCAGTTCTATTCAAAAACAAAAGAAGGATGTCAAAGCTAATTACCAGCCTCCCAATTAGATGGCACAACAAGGTGGGGACATGTCAAAAGAGAGTAAAACACAGAGGACCGATGGAAATCAGAGTAATAATCAGATGGTTGTGAGGGAGAAGCAAGGTTCACAAGAAGGGAACAGAAACACCAAATAGTGGGACGAGGTAAAACATGTGGGTCATCAAGATCAGAGGGTTGAAAGTCAATTGGGAAATCGTGACAAGTCAAAGCAAGTCCGAAGAAGCAAGTCAGAGCAAAGGCGGAAGCGGGAGCATGGCCAATAAGAATGCCAGCAGCTAACCACCATTTTACATTAACAAATTTTCTTTGATTGGAACAGGGGCAGAAATTTGCTTCATGTTGTCGCAATCAGGCGCCCACCTGGAGAACAAGGGAATACATTTCAATTTCAGCAATCAGGCGCCCACCTGGAGAACAAGGGAATACATTTCA
>NW_017687152.1:0-6161 GCF_001879085.1 Nicotiana attenuata | reverse complement strand
CAAGTTTTGAATATCCTTGCTTTCATGATCTTTGACACTTGAGCAGGTTTCACTCCGTTTCGAGCGGATTTTTGACTTTCGTCATCTTGTTGCTCAAACCTGCAATCAAGCGCAACTTATAAGCATTCCGGGTTTATTTTATGGCAAATCATACATAAAGCATAGGCAAGTATGGGCATAAAACGTGTTAAAATCACAGTTATCAACTCCCCCAAACTTAAACCTTTGCTTGTCCTCAAGCAAATAAAATAAGACCCACCCCTCAAAAGGAAACATCCAAGTAATTCCAGCTTATCCTAAGGAAGCCTCATCACGCATCAATTGGGACTAACAATTGCCCTCAATACGAATGCATCATTAACACGTTTTTAATCTTTTAAGAACTATGGTTCAAATGTGACACGAGAGCATCAAGGGTTGACTCATTTCATCAAGGCGCTTTTCTCAAATACCTTGGTCTTTGTGGGACCCAAACTCGCACATCCTCAACTCTCCCTAAGCGAACCTCACTTTTTTAGATTATTGACACACAACCCGAGGTTGATGGATTTTTGTTTTCACTCATTTCTCTCACAAAGAAGGTCATAAGTCCAGCTTTAGGTACCATATGCTTGCCCATTATGTAAGTATCCACTAATGTAGGTTTCCCTCAACTCAAGATCATATAGGGCTTTTGAGGAGTCTTTGTGAAGGCTTTTGGGTGAAGGTAGGATAAGTTTTTGTTCATTTAGGTTCAATCTTCCCTTTAGCACTTCTTTTGATTCTTCATGGCATACTTTTCGACTCATTTGAGTGTTTCACTTCTTTCAATTTTTTCAAGGGGTTAGAGAGACACATTGTCACTCTTTCTTTTGCACTTCAAACCTTTCTTCTTTTTCTACTTTTACACAACCTTTTTCACTTTGTTTTCTTTGAATCCCCTTTTTCGGTTCTTATTCACTTTTGCATTTCTTTTTGTCTTTTTCTCTTTTTCATTGCCTTCCCTTTTCTTTTTGCTTTTGTGCCTCTTTACCGCATTGAGTCCTTTCTTGCCTCAACCCCCCAAACTTAGGTATTTGCCATCGCTCGAGGGAAGATTTGGGTGCCAAGAGAGAGTCTCATTGAGAACGGGTATAGGCTTGTAGCTTTGGTTCATGAAAGAAGAAGGTTAAGGCTCAAAAGGGTTGAACTAGGGATCATTTCATTGGTAGGTTATGAAAGTTGTTCAAATTTGGAAGTTCGGATCAAGGAGGGCCTATATTCACTTCTCAAGTCAAGTTTCACCTATGATTTCGCCTCAACGAACATTCAGGGCAAGTTCTAGACCATTGGCTTGGAACTTAGACTCATGATTCAAATTCTCACCAGACACACACTCAGGGTTTGCTAAAGACATCGAGTTGAGAGCCCACAACGACCTTAGTTCCATTTCAAGCGCACAATGGCCCCACACGACCATATGATGATTGTTTGGTCAACACTAGAGTCTCAAGGCCACAATTTTTCACCATCCTAACACAACCTTATGTCTTTGACCCTGGGATCAAAGGCAAATGTGTTAGGCCCAAGTGAAGCTTGCCTGAGGTCCTCTTAACTACAAAATTTGAAAATCAAAATAAGAAAAATCAAAAACGGACTCAAACCCTTAAGAAGGTTGTCACGCCATCTATCATTGGGAAGAGCCACCCGGTTCGCACAACACACTACCCTTGGAAAGAACCGTGGCATTAAAAAAACCAAGGGCTTATTGAAAACACTAAAACCGAAACAAAAGGTCACTACTAGGCTAACAAAAAAAACAAAAAAATTTGAACGAAAATTAGAAAAACCGAATGAATATGTACAATGGGGAGTACAATATACAACGGGATGAATATATACATAAGAGTCTAAAAGTAGCCAAAGTTAAAAGTTATATACAGACCAACTATTTAAAAACCAAAACAATCCAAAACATAGACTAGAAATGAAATAAATATATACAGTCATCCAGTGTATCAGACTCAAAATGGTAGGGCACACCCCCACGAATAAAAGCTGGCATTGTCCCCAATGCCAACTACCAAAGTAAGCTCAAAAACAGAGTAAAAGGATATAGAAAGGCCCCTCAAGCCTAGTCCACATGCGTGGGGTCTCCTGTCGTCCCTGGATCCTCTGTAGTAGCCGGGACCTCAGACTGGTCCCGGACCTGCTGCTACTCTGCTGCTGGGACATGAGCTGGATCAAGGACAGGCTGAACCACCGGTGGAACACTGGATGTACCCTCCTGAACCTGGGCCACCTCTATCACAACTCCCTCAGTGCTAAGGAGTTTCCTCTTCTTCCTAGGCCTGGGAGTCTCCTCCTGCTGTGGCTGAACTGCTGCTGGATCTACAGCTGGCTCCCCGAAGAGTAAGTCAAGTGGCATCTGATCCGCCAAAAGCTTATCCACATCCTCCCTCAACTTCGCCACTGACTCCATGGAAGCCTTTTGCTTCCTCAACTTCCTGTGCTCCCTAGCTAGTTTACCCATTGCTGTGCTGTGTGCCCCAACTGCCTTAGCCAAGGCATTCTGTGTCTCCATCATCTTTTCCTGGTTGGCCAGGATCTTCTTCAGTGTCTCCTCAATAGAAGGAGGGATCTCAACTGTGGAAGGGGCTGACTGGGCCTGAACTACAGTGGCCAAGTTTGACAACTTGGATGTCGCAGCTGACATCCAGTTGTTCAAACTGGCTAGAGACTGAGCAAGCTGGTGGGCAGTGAACCGATGAGTCTTCGATGAAGGGACATCCGGGTCTGCTGCAGTAGATGGACCAGCAATAGTAGAAGGGCCCTGAGGCAATGTCTCACTGGTAGCAGGGATGGTGGAAGGCTCAATGGACTGCTCAATAACCGCTGGCTCCTCAGACTGGCCAGGTGCGGTGGAAGTGGATGCCTGAGGCTTTTTGGACCTCTTTGGGTTGTCGGGACCCAACTGACTGTACCATGAGTAGGGGGCCACTGGATCTACCTGGACATCAAACCTCTTCTTCTTCACCTTCAATTCTCTAAAGTACATGGAAAGAGTGTTTGGGAAGGGGTAGTTTGTGTTGGTCTCCTGCCCGACCGTAGAAATCGCCCTTGACATGATGTTGCCCACATTCAGAGGAAAACCAGCCATAATAGAAGCCCCTAACACTGCACGAGGAATAGGAACTGTGTGATCATGAGTGGAGGGGTCAAGCCTACTACACACGAAGGTCAACCAACCCTTTGCTTCAAAACTGAACGTGTTTCTCAAAATCTTCTCTCCTGCCTTCAACCAAACTGGGACAGTGCCCGGGGCTGCCAAGTGCTGGGCCAACCATGGGCGAACCTCTTCTTTCATTGCCAGCTTTTCTAAGTATTGGGTTTCGTCCTCTTCGTTGAACCCCAAAAATTCGTTCAGAGACTTCCCATCAAACATCACCACTTTGTCCCTCACTTGTGTCGCCTTTGAGTCTTTCACTACATGATAAACATTGCAGTAAAATTCTTTCACCATATGTTCATTTGCGACTATCCAACGTTCCTTGAAGAACCCCCAACCCTCTCTAGTACGAAATTGTGCTTGCACATGTGGGTTTAGAGGAAGAAGATCAGAGTCAATAAATTGCCTCTCCGGAATCAATTTTCTTTTGGGCCACCACTCTCGAAATCTGTGGAAGGCTATTTCACTTACAAATCTATCAGCCCATGCTTCCGGTTTTCTTGTTCTATCAACACCACCAACTTGGGGCTCACCCCCTCACCATATCCTGCACTCTCCCCGGATAATGAAGCTGTGGGGGAGGTGGAGTATTGTGCCTCACTTCTATCTTCGGACTCATCAGACGAGTCCAAAACCACATTCACCGGTTTTTTGAGTTTTTTATCAGCTGGTCCCTTGGAGGTAGGTGAAGTTGAAGGAGAGTCATGCAATTGGAGCGAGAGAGACATGTGAGTGGGAGCAGATTCAGAAGTAATACTCCGGGATGGTGCATACTCACTCCCCAAAGAGTGGAAGGCAGCTCTATCAGCTTCCCGTATTATCTTGCGGGTCTTTTTGATATTCTCCCGAGTCTGGGGAGTGAGTTTAACAACCCGCTTTCCTTTTCCCCCTCGGGAGGAACCACCCCTCCCGGGTTGTTGTTCTTTTCCTCCTCGTTGCTTAACCATGATCTGCAAAGAAAAGTCTAACATTGTTAGTTGAAGCATATGCAGTGAATTGGATGGTACATTTGAAAGCATGGTTTAGAAACAGGGTTGAAGAATAGAAGGGGCGCGGACCGCGCAAAAGAGCCACGCGGACGCGCTGGGTAGCGCGGACCGCGCTTAAGATGTTCCAGATACACCCCTCTCTGAATCTCACCGATGCGGTCCGCACTGTTTTGGACCGCGGCCGCGCTAGGCTGGCGCGGACCGTGCAAAAGGGACGCGCGGCCGCGTAGGGCAAATAATGAACTGAGGATGGGGATTTCATTAAAGTCCAATTTATTTGTTCAAATTATGGGTCCTAATTGTCCCTACTCAGTTACTAATCAAGAAATCATGCCCATTGTTTCACATAAACACACAAAATCTACCCTAACAGGTAAAACTAAGAGAGAAAGAAGAAAATAAGAAGTTATACTAACAGGAAGCAAAATAAAATAAAATAAACTATGAATGAGATTAGTGAGGAACGTTACCAGGGGTTGTGAAAGTTTTAACTACTTGAAGCAAGTTGTTTTGATGCACAGTGAAAATTTGAGAGCTCAGGTAGAAAATGGGCGAAAAGGTTAAAATGAAGCCTAGGGTCTATATTTATAGAAAACATTGTGGGACCCATTACTTACCCACCAGCGCGGCTGCGCAGAAATGGCCGCGGACCGCGCTGGATTTTCAGCATCCTTAATTGCCTGAACAACCCACGCGGACCGCACTGTTTTGGTGCGCGGCCGCGTGGGAAACTTCAGAAAGTATGTAATTTGGGTTTCTCCGGCGCGGACCGCACAAAAATGTCACGCGGACCGCGCAGCAAACTTCAGAGACTCAGCTCCCATTTCACCAGCCTACGCGGACCGCACTGTTTTGGTGCGCGGCCGCATAGGCAAACTTCAGAAACCTTAAAATTTTGCTTCTTTTGCCCTGCACTGGTCCAACATCAACCCTGCAACATCTCACAAACCATGAGTTGAAAAATCCTAATCTACAATGGAAAAATAAAAAGAAAGAAAAAGACATGGGTTGCCTCCCAAGAAGCGCTTGATTTAACGTCGTGGCACGACGCATTTTACCACAATATTACTTCAAATGAAGGAGTGCCACCACGTGGCTGTCATCAATCTTCCCCAAGTAATGCTTCACACGATGCCCATTGACTCGGAAAACTTCACCATTTTTGTTCTTGAGATCAATAGCACCAAATGGGGTCACCCCAACAACTTCAAATGGACCACTCCACCTAGACTTGAGCTTTCCCGGGAATAACCTCAACCGGGAGTTGAAAAGAAGAACCATGTCACCCACCTTGAATTCTTTACCCTGAGCATACTTGTAATGGAGGTACTTTATCTTGTCCTTGTACAAAGACGAGCTGGAGTAAGCATGAAATCTAAACTCATCAAGCTCATTCAATTGCTCCACTCGGAGATTTGCTGCAACATCCCATTCCAAGTTCAACTTCCTCAATGCCCACATAGCCTTGTGATCAAGTTCCACTGGAAGATGGCAAGCTTTACCAAACACCAACCGATACGGAGACATACCAATTGGAGTCTTGTAAGCCGTCCAATAAGCCCAAAGAGCATCATCCAATTTCTTCGACCAATCGGTCCTATTAGCATTCACCGTTTTGGACAGAATACTATTTATCTCCCGATTTGAGACTTCCACTTGTCCACTAGCTTGTGGATGATAGGGGGTGGTCACTTTGTGATTAACTCCATACTTAGCAAGCAATGAGTCGAAAGCCTTGTTGCAAAAATGGGACCCCCCATCACTAATAATGGCCCGAGGAGTACCAAATCTCGTAAAGATACTCTTTTTTCAAAAATGCTACAACACTTCGGGCTTCATTGTTGGGTAGAGCCACGGCTTCCACCCATTTTGAAACATAGTCCACCGCCACGAGAATGTAAGTATTACCACAGGAGCTCACGAACGGACCCATGAAATCGATGCCCCAAACATCAAAAATATCCACCTCAAGAATTGTATTGAGG
>NW_017687151.1:5356-6161 GCF_001879085.1 Nicotiana attenuata | reverse complement strand
CACTATTCAAGGAACTAGGCTTAACTATATTTCTCAGGCAATTGGTAATGTCATAAAAGAAACGTAGTGTAGGGAGAATCATTAAAATTCCCAAACATAGAGGGTTAACCTCACATACCTTAACTTCCTGTTCTTGAGCGTAATACAACATTCGCCAACCCTTTCAACTTTAATCTATATCAATACAAGTCAAAGGGAATTCATATTAGCATAAATTCTCATATTTTAGTCACTTAATCATTTTCTCAAACACTTGGTGACATAAAGCTTCATTGTCCTTATTAATGGTGTTTCTACACCCAACAAGCCATTCTCTTGATCCTAGATAAATTCTAAAGTCTCAAATGGTTATAACCAACATTATTCTTCATCACCCATAAGGTAAACAACACTCTTAACCAATAATCAACACTCAACACCCCAACCCTATAATCGTTCATGCTTTTCTATCAAACCCATCAACTCATATCTCATGCACTAGGATTTATAATCATCAAACCAATGCTAGAATCAATTAGAGGGTGAAGATATTACCTTTTTGATGTTCAATCTCCTTGAATTCGAGTTCTAGGGTTCCTTCTCTCAACAACGATGTCCCAATCAAATATCTAATGATATGGAGGGTTTACCCATGTTAATAAGGTGTTGGGAAATTGAAATTAACTTAGAATCACCATTAGAACTTACCTTGGGTGGTGGAAGGACCCTTAAGGAGTTAGGTTTTTGAGAGTTCCCCTTTCTAGAGCAAGTTTTTATATTTTGGGGATGTGGGGGACGAAATATAGCTTTAAAACGACCCCCCACT
>NW_017687151.1:0-742 GCF_001879085.1 Nicotiana attenuata | reverse complement strand
GATTTGTACATATGCTTATCGTTATCGTTTCAATAAGGTTTCGATTTTTTCGATTTTGATTTTTCGATTTTTGGGACTTATCGATTCGGTTATCGATTACACCAATAAGAAAAGTTGCAGGATTCCACGGAAAGTATATCGCTATAAAACGCCTAACTAATATGGACCAAAAGAAGCTAAAATAAGACGAACACCATTTATACCATAAAAATTGTGTCAACAAGCACATGCAACGAAACTAAAGTAAGGGATCAAATGTATGCCACCAACACTCCAATGGTATAAAAAAATAAAAATACACCATCACGCCTAATTTTATTTTCCATTAATTTGAACTTCATTCCCTTGAGCTTTAAATATAATCATTCCTTAAATGTGGTAGATGAAATAATAGGGTTAGGGACTTAGGGTAAAGGAAAGGGTATTATAGAATAAGGGTAAAAAAATTAATGTTTTTTTTAGTATTTCTTATCGGTTTATCGATAAACCGATAACCGAAGAGGACAAAATCAAAATCGAAATCGATAACTCGATAAGGAAAATTTCGAAATCGAAATCAAAATCGATAAATCGATAAACCGATAACAAATAATCGATTCAATTTATCGATAAACTGATTCGAATGCACACCCCTAGTTGATACCCATTTTTCCCTATATATTTTCAATATGCAAAATACTTTCAAAATAGCACATATGTGCATATATAAGCATGTCCAAATGTCTTATTATTTTTCCTCAAT
>NW_017687150.1:5260-6161 GCF_001879085.1 Nicotiana attenuata | reverse complement strand
ACAGGCTGCTCAGCCGCAGCGTGCTCTCAGAGTTCTCAGGCCATGATCACAGCCCCAGTCGGCTACCCACCTGCCCATACCGAGGTTGTTGCCTCCGATTCTGTTATCACAGGTATTGTCATGGTTTGTTATAGAAGTGTATCGGTTCTATTCGATTTAGGCCCTGCTTACTCTTATGTGTCTTCTTACTTTACTCCGCATTTGGGTGTACCTCGAAATTTCCTTGAGTTTCTCTATTCATGTTTCTACTCCTGTGGGAGATTCTTTTGTTGTGGACCGCGTTTATCGGTCATATTTGGTTACTATTCGTGGTTTTGAGACCAGAGCGGATTTATTGTTATTCGGTATGGTGGATTTCGACATTATTCAGGGCATGGACTGGTTGTCGCCCCATTTTGATATTCTTCATTGTCACGCCAGGACCGTGACGCTGGCTATGCCAGGTATTCCGCGTGTCGAGTGGAGTGGTACTTTAGATCATACTCCTAGTAGAGTTATCTCTTTTCTTAAAGCTCAGCGCATGGTTGAGGAGGGGTGTGCCGCGTATTTGGCTTATGTGAGAGATGTTAGTGTTGATACCCCTTCTGTGGATTCTGTTCCAGTGGTACGGGATTGTCCCGACGTATTTCCAACTGATCCTCCGGGCATGCCGCCTTTAGGACTCGATACGGTCATTACGAGTTCCTCGTTATGTCTTTTGGGCTGACCAATGCCCCCGCAGCTTTCATGCACTTGATGCACAGTGTATTCAGGCCACTACTTGGAGGTTTGCATATTCTACGGTTATGAGAATTCACCTAAGGGTTGCTATAGTTCTCCTGAAGTGAGTTAAGTGAAAAGCTTTTAAGTGATGAAGTGTTAGCCTATTTGCGGTTCCGAAGCTATGATGAAATATGTGGCA
>NW_017687150.1:0-653 GCF_001879085.1 Nicotiana attenuata | reverse complement strand
CGATAGATCCCCCTGCACTTTTACTTTCGGGATTGCGGGTTCGATTCCCGATAGATCCCCCTGCACATTGATGGTTGGACTACGGGACGGTATCCCGGAAGATCCTTCGGATGCACACATAGGATGGACTACGGGGCGGTATCCCGGGAGATCCACTGGTCAGTTGAGAAAAAGGGGCTACAGGACGGTATCCTAGGAGACCCTCATTTTACCATTGGTATTGAGTTGTGTTTACTCTGTGTTTATTCTGTACCCGTGTAGTTGTTATAGTCTCGTGATTTGTCCTATCTCACTGTTGTACTTATTATATCTGTCAGATTTTTATACTGTTAAATTATTATTATTATTATATTTTGTCTCAGTAGGGCCCTGACCTTCCTCGTCACTACCCAACCGAGGTTAGGCTTGGCACTTACTGAGTACCGCTGTGGTGTACTCATGCCCTTCCTGCGCATGTTTTTCATGTGCAGATCATTCAGGTACCTCCCCTCAGGCGCACTATCAGTGAGGCAGGAGGACTACGGAGACTTCGAGGTAGATCTGCTGCGTCCGCAGACCGACGAGTCTCCCTCTTATTCCATCTTTAGTACTTAGTTTTTCCTTCTTTCGGTTGTTTAGAAATTCTAGAGTTTGGAACCTTTACTATACACTTC
>NW_017687149.1:5040-6162 GCF_001879085.1 Nicotiana attenuata | reverse complement strand
GAAAATACCAGAAGCAGCAAAAATCTGCAATCTCTTAACTTAAAAATCTTTCCGTCAACTATCCGAAATCATCCCGAGGCCCCCGGGACCTCAACCAAAAGCACCAATAACACTTAATACCTCATAAACTTGTACCAATCCTTAAACCACCTAAAACAACATCGAAAACTCGAATTAATCAAAGATTTAAGCCTAAGAACTCCAAATTCCCTAAAACTACGCTTTCGATCAAAAACCTAACCAAATCACGTCCGAATGACCTGAAACTTTGCACACATATCACAAATGACATAACGGAACTACTGCAACTCTCGGAATTCCATTCCGACCCTCAGATCAAAATCTCACTATCGGACCGGAAACTTCAAAATTCCAACTTTCGGCATTTCAAGCCTAAATTAGCTACGGACCTCCAAAACACATTCTGAACACGCTCCCAACCCCGAAATCACCTAACGAAGCTAACGGAACCATCGAATTTCCGTTCCGAGGACGTCTTCACACTGTTCTGACTATGGTCGGTTTTCCAACACTTAAGCTCTCATTTAGGGACTAAGTGTCCCAAAACTCTACGAAACTCAAAACCGAACCTCCCGGCGAATCAAAACAGCAGAAATAGACTTGGGGAAAGCAGTTAATAGGGGATCGGGGCGTAAATTCTAAAAACGACCGGCCGGGTCGTTACATCCTCCCACACTTAAACATTCGTTCGTCCTCGAACGAGCACAAAGACATACCTGAAGTAGTGAAAAGATGAGGGTAGTGGCTGCGCATATCCTGCTCGGTCTCCCAGGTCGCCTCCTCGACCGGCTGACCCCGCCACTGAACCTTCACGGACGCAATGTTCTTTGACCTCAGCTTCCTGACCTGCCTTTCCAATATTGCCACTGGCTCCTCAACATAAGATAGATCCTTCTCCAACTGAACTGAGCTGAAATCCAACACGTGCGACGGATCATCGTGATACCTCCGGAGCATCGAAACATGAAATACCGGATGAACCCCTGCCAGGCTGGGAGGTAAGGCAAGCTCATAGGCAACCTCCCCAACTCGCCTCAATATCTCAAAAGGGCCAATAAACCTCGGACTCAACTTCCCTTTCTTCCCAAATCTCATAACGCC
>NW_017687149.1:0-2819 GCF_001879085.1 Nicotiana attenuata | reverse complement strand
CCCCAAATACGGAGCAAAGCAAGAAGACACATAAGAGTAAGTGGAGCCTGGATCGAATAGAACCGATGCATCTCTGTGACAAACCAAGATAGTACCTATGATGACAGAATCGGAGGCAGCGGCCTCAGTACGGCCTGGAAGAGCATAATATCTGGCCTGGCCTCCCCCTCGAGGGCGACCTCTACCTCCCCGACCTCCACCTCTGGCTGGCTGGGCCGGTGGAGTAGCAGCTGGCGCTGGAACCATAGCCTGAGAGCTCTGCGGGGTGCGCTGTGGCTGAGGGGTCTGTGGGGGTGCAGCCCTCCCAAGTCTGGGTCAATCCCTCACAACATGGCGTGTGTCACCACACTCAAAATAAGCTCCGGGAGGACGTGGCGGCTGTGACTGGCTCGGGCCAGGTCTGCTGGACTGACCACTGGAAGCACCCCGTGCAGGAGGCGCACTAGAGACTGGAGGTGCATAATAAGGCTCCTGAGGCCTAGGTGGAGCTAGAATATCACTGGCTGCTGGAAGAGCTGAATGAACGGGGCGACCCATATAACCCCTGCCATGACGACCTGCAGCTGGGGCACGGGCACCAGAAAAATGGCCCGACTCTCGAGACCTCTTGGCCTCCCTCTCCTCCCTGTCCCTAGCATGCATACCCTCAATCCTCCTAGCAATGCTCACCGCCTGCTGATAAGACACATCCATCTCTAACTCACGAGCCATGCTAGATCTGATGCTGGGAATAAGCCCCTCAATGAACCGGCGAACCTTCTCGCGGACTGAAGAAACCAAAGCTGGGGCATGTCTACCCAAGTCAATGTAGCGGACAGCATACTCGGAGACAGTCATAGTACCCTGGCGCAAACGCTCAAACTTCGCGCGGCAAGCATCCCTAAGACTCTGGGGAACATACTCCCTCGTGAACATATCTGAAAACTGAGCCCAAGTCAGGGAAGCTGCCTCGTCCAGACTGTCTAACTCATAAGCACGCCACCACTGATAGGCGACTCCTCGAAGCTAGAAAGTGGTGAAGGAAACCCCGCTCGATCCTGAGATGCCCATAGTGCGGAGAATACGGTAGCACTCCTCCAGAAATCCCAAGGCATCCTCTGATGCTAACCCACTGAATACCGGAGGATCATATTTCTTGAACCTCTCAAGTCTCCGCTGCTCATCCTCTGAAGCCGCTGCCCTATCCTCGGGCTGAACTGGTACTGCAGGTGGCGCAGGTATAACCTCTGGGGCCTGCTCAACATGCACTCCCTGCTCAGGAGTGCGGGCGGTGGGAGTCTGTACTCCTCCCCCGGCCTGGGATGTGGCTGCAGCAAGAGGAAGCAACCCTGCCTGAGCCAAAGTGGTGTACATACTCATGAACTGTGCCAAAGTCTCCTAAAGTGCTGGAGTAGTAGTGGCAGACGTATCGGGTGTCTGGACTCCGGCTGGTACTGCTGGTGGTGCCTCAGCGGCAGCTCGCGCGGGTGCTCTGGCTGCACCACGAGCGAGTCCTCGGCCTCTACCCCGGCCCCGGCCTCTGACGACGGCAGTAGGGGCGCGGTGCCTGATCCTCTCGGGTAGCGCGTGTCCTCACCATCTGTGAGAGAATAGAAAGACAGAAGTTTAGTTGTGATATCAAGAATCTCGCACGACAAGGAAATCAAATGAAGTGGAATTTTCCTAACAGTACATAGCCTCCCGTAGATAAGTACAGACGTCTCCGTACCGATCAGCGAGACTCTAATAAACTGGCCAGTGTTCCGTGACTCCTATAAACCTAGAGCTCTGATGCAAACTTGTCACGACCCCAGTTCACCCACCGTGAACATGTCGTGATGCGCCTAGTCTGTACAACTAGGTAAGCCTAACAATGCGGAAACATAACTAACTTGCGGAATAATAGTCAAAACTGAAAAATTTAAAGGAGAAACAGTATACAAAATGCCGCTCGGCATAAACAACTCCACATCACAGCATCCTACATTACTATCCCAAAACCCGAAAACTCACGGGAACACAAGCTAAGAGGAATACGGTAAAGTGCTCTAATCTCCAGAAACGTCTACATCAATAGTACGACATAAGGGCTAACACTACAGATAGAGTAAAGAAGGAGACTCTTCGGTCTGCGGACGCGGCAGATGTACCTCGAAGTCTCCGAAATGCTCCCTGCCTTAAGGATAATGCGCCTGGGTAGAAGTACCTGGATCTGCACATGAAAAATATGTGCAGAAAGGGCATGAGTACACCACAGCGGTACTCAGTAAGTGCCAAGCCTAACCTCGGTTGGGTAGTGACGAGGAATGTTAGGGCCCTACTGAGATAAATATATATATATAATTTAATGACAGGGCAATAAGTAGTAAAACTGAGAATCAATAATAAAGATCTACACAGTATAATAATAGTGCAATAACGGAAACAGAGATAAAAACAACTACAAGGAAATACCCTTCACAGCAAGATAAATAATCGGGATCTCTTAGTATCCTCAATATACACTCTAGGGATCTCTTGGTATCCCGAGGATCTCTTGGTATCCTCAATGCATATGCCAGGGATCTCTTGATATCCCGAGGATCTCTTGGTATCCTCAATACACGTGCCAAGGATCTCTTGGTATCCCGCACCTCAATCCAGACCATAATTACGCAAAGGGGATCTCCCGGGATGCCGTCCTGTAGTCCCAATTTAAAACACACAACAACAGCTCAAGGACATCAAAATAAATACAAAGTCCGTAATGAGTAAACAGTAAATTCTAGCCTAACATGCTTCACGTAATGCAATTAAGGCAGTTCAAACAAATAGGCAATTAATCCAACTAATCATACTCT
>NW_017687148.1:4707-6162 GCF_001879085.1 Nicotiana attenuata | reverse complement strand
ACAAGCCTAAGGCCATGCCGTTTAAGGCTCATAAGTCGCTGAATACTCTCTTAAGTATTCGCAAAAGCACCAAATTCAAAATTCTTACCCTGAAGAGACTTCCTGCGAATCCAAAGCCATTACATTCACCTTCCTGACACTGATAGATAGAACCCTATAATTGATATAAAAATGCCACAAGTATTGACACCATCCAATGCAAACCTTAGTTTCTAGCCAAATATACAACCCGAAAATCTCCAATTATAACATGTAAAATCTTGAACCCACTAGAACCATCCTCGAGAGTCATCCACTCTACTGAAACCTCAATTAGACTGATCAAATGAACCGAACAACCTGTGCCCCATTAGCACTCCGACACCACAGAACGTAACCTCACCTTAATTCAACCAAGCAACTTCCTGTTCTATGCACCATAAACCTTTATCTCATAACAACTCAAGTCACCCCGTGTTTCTCATATACCCGTAAAGCATAACATAACCTTTATTGAAATTTCATTTACTCTAGCCATCCTCGGTCTCAGGCTACGTCAGCCATAACTGATCCACCAGTACACCTCCAACTGGAACCAACATAACACAAAACCGTGCAATCAACTAGTCAATAGCAGACTCCCCCACTTGGCTCAAAGCCATAGATCAAAACACACAATAACTCATAATGCATATACACTTTTACTGCCGTAATACCATAGTGAGATTGAACTAAATTCTTCATAAGCTCGTGCAACACAGACCTATCTAGTACTTCAAATCTTCTGCAAATCTCGCATTCACCCTCGTAACAGTCAAGCCCACTCTCTTAAGCGATCAAAATTCAAATTGTAACACATATATTCACCGGTAAAAGAGGTATTCCCACAAACAACATAAGGATCACACAAACTTTAGAACACTCTGCAGGAGATAACCCACCTGCTTCACCTCAAACTAACATCTTTCTATACCCTTCCACCACCATAAACATTACGCAGTCACTTAATCTTCCTGAGTCTGAACTCATATCACAATGTGAAATCTATTTCGCTTCCTAACGAGGCAACATGAAAAGGTCCTTCAATCACGCCCAAAACTCGGGCCATACATCAAATCACGATGGAAATCAAGCACCGGATAGTTCTTACTACCCCCAAGCAGACCCTTCCCGTCTCATTCAAATCATTTGAACACATTTCACAGTCACATCATACTTATCACATAGTCATCCAGCCATCACTTCCACTAATAGGGACACTACCGAACATATAAATTCAAAAAGCACGTGCTCATAGAATCAACACCTCAGTGCTCAAGCTACATGCAAAACGAGGCCTCAAGTCCTCCAGACTGGCCACACATCATTGCACAGAAATCACATCTCGTCCCTCGATCAGGGAATCACAAGACGTCGATACACAACTCATACTGAGCACTCAGTTATGGTAAATGTTAGGTTGGCTTGCCTAGTACT
>NW_017687148.1:0-1024 GCF_001879085.1 Nicotiana attenuata | reverse complement strand
TTTTTTTCTTATTGTTATTATTTATTTATGAACAAAGACCTGATTTTAAATCTAGAATTAAACTAATTAATTTCAAAAAATTAACCAAATCCCAATTTTAAAATGAAAACTTAAGTAAAAATAGAACATGACTATTTTTGTTATTTTCTCTTATTTTGTAATATTAATTAACTAATAAAACTAAAAATATAAAATGGAGTCCTAAATTCAAAGGTACTATATTTTTGTATTTTTTATGAATTATACCAACTAACAATGCACATAAAAATGCAAACAAACACAAAACTATGCAATCAAATCCTAAAAATCAAATAATTAAAGGAAAAATCCTAATTTTATGTATTCTATAGGAATAATTCAAGCGAGACAAAAATCACGTGCTCACATATAGGTTTCAACAACTTGACAGAACCTTCTCCCAAGACCATTCCCAATCCATTAATGGCTAGAGGTTGGCAAGTTAAGACTTCTTTGAGACATTTTCGAAAGTTTCCCTAGAATTTCAGATCTTCACACAAATAGCCAGCTAAATTTGCTATTTATTTTTCTAACCGGTCTATTGATTATACATTAATTAATTTTATATATATATATATATACACACATATCTGTCGGCTATATTTAATTTAAGTAGTTGAATTGATGATTATTTATATTCATTCTTATATATCTATGGATAACATTTTATATAAAATACCTTAGACTATTTATGCAAATCAATGGTCCTACCCCATACGACCTTATAAGTTGATAAATGGATTTAAGATACCAAATGGTTAAAGAAAAATAAAGAGGAGAAGGACCAGGGCAACAAAAAGAGAGAAAGGTATATTCCTAAAATCTCGAATAGGCTGTATATTTCAGATTTTTCATTTTGATTTTACCAAAAACAAATAGTTTATTACTTATTATGTAGAAGGAGTAAATTAAATTTACTTGTAGTTACTAGCGTGTCCCGACCTGATCTATTAATTTAACTAGCTACTCTTCTTATTTTATTTTTTATTTGTTGTAGCTAACTAAT
>NW_017687147.1:5505-6162 GCF_001879085.1 Nicotiana attenuata | reverse complement strand
CGAGACCTCTTGGCCTCCCTCTCTCCTCGCTCCCTGGCGAGCATACCCTCAATCCTCCTAGCAATGATCACTACCTGCTGATAAGGAATGTCCATCTTTAACTCTCGAGCCATGCTAGACCTGATGGGCGGAATAAGGCCCTCAATGAACCTGCAAACTCTCTCTCGAACTGTAGCAACCAAAGCCGGTGCATGCCTAGCCAACCTGGTATAACGGATGGCATACTCTGAAACTGTCATAGCACCCTGGCGCAAGTGCTCAAACTCTGCGCGCCATGAATCTCTAAGGCTCTGGGGAACAAACTCTCTCATAAACATGTCCGAGAACTGGGTCCAAGTCAGTGAAGCAGCCTCGACTGGACTGTCTATCTCATAAGTGCGCCACCAGTCATAGGCAGCTCCCCGAAGCTGAAAAGCAGTGAAAGAAACCCCGCTGGACTCCACTATGCCCATAGTGCGAAGAATACGATGACACTCCTCTAGAAATCCCAAGGCATCGTCTGATGCTAATCCACTGAACACTGGGGGATCATACTTCTTGAACCTCTCAAGTCTTCGCTGCTCGTCCTCTGAAGCAGCTGACCCATCCTCGGGCTGAACTGGCACTGCAGACGGTGCTGGAATAATCCCGGGAGCCTGCTCAACCTGCACTCGCTGC
>NW_017687147.1:0-1015 GCF_001879085.1 Nicotiana attenuata | reverse complement strand
CGAATAGCATGCACCATGGCACATCCCCTTGAATGTGATATGTCAATGCGTCCATCACCAGGGCGAATAAGAACGGGTTGAGCGCAGAACCTTGGTGTAACCCCATAACAACTGGAAAATCCTCAGAGTCGCCTCCTACTGTCCTAACCCGAGTCTTCGCCCCATCATACATGTCCTTAATCGCCATAATGTAGGGAACCGGCACGCCTTTTGCCTTCAAGCTTCTCCAAAGAACTTCTCTAGGAACCTTATCATACGCTTTTTCTAGGTCAATAAACACCATATTCAGGTCTTTCTTCCTATCCCTATACTGTTCAACCAACCTCCTAACAAGGTGTATAGCTTCTGTAGTAGAACGACCTGGCATGAAACCAAACTGGTTGTCAACGGACACCGTCATCCTCAACCTCGCTTCAACCACCCTCTCCCATATTTTCATAGTATGACTCAGTAATTTGATACCCCTATATTGTTACAGCTTTGAATATCACCCTTGTTCTTATACAGTGGGACCACCGTATTCCACCTCCACTCTTCCGGCATCCTCTTCGCCTTAAAAATAACATTCAACAACCTAGTCAACCACTCCAAACCTGCTTTCCCCACACACTTCCAAAATTCTACCGGAATCTCGTCAGGCCAGGTCGCTTTGCCCCTACTCATCTTACTCATAGCTCCCGCGACCTCCTCAACCTTGATGCGCCTGCAGTACCCAAGGTCATTGTGACTCTCGGAATACTCCAATCCACCGAGCACAATATCCCGATCCTCTGCTAGGTGCACCCCAAGTTGACACACTAGGCCTAATAAACCCTCTTATCAAGGAGTTCCTGAAGCTGCTCCTTCAGTTCCTTCAACTCAGCCGGTGCCATACAATACGGAGGAATAGAAATGGGCTGAGTGCCCGACACCAAGTCAATATCCCCTATCGAGCGGCATGCCCGACAGGTCTGCGGGAAACACATCCAGAAAATCTCGCATCATCGGAACAGAATCAATGAAGGGGTATCGGCAC
>NW_017687146.1:3970-6162 GCF_001879085.1 Nicotiana attenuata | reverse complement strand
CCAAAACCCAGTAGAGAACCATTTACCCCAAACCATATGGTGAAAATAGCCTACACAAATCACTCCAATCCGAGCTCCATAGCTCCAAATATGCTAAAATTGGCCGAAACCTCCGAAATAGAGTATTTTATAATCACTGGGAGAATTAATGAATCGCGATCACGGAAACACCGTCGTGATCGAGAAGAAGAAGGATGAATTGCCAAAGAAATTACTCTATGCGATCATAGCAAAAGCCACGCGAACGCGGTACACAAGGCTCATAAACTATGCGATCGCTGAAACAAGACCGCGAATGCGAAGAGAAACTAGCCTCTGCGCAGCTCAGCCCAAATCACTACGCGAACACGTTGTTCAAACTGCAGCAACCTACGCGAACGCATCTGAGGACTCGCGAACGCGATGAACAACTTTCCCCAGCCATCAAACAACTCTACGTGATCCCGATTAACGATACACGATCCGTACAAGGAAACCAGATGCTCAGCAGAACCGGCAATGCCAAAATGAAGGAAAATGATCTGAATTCGATCTAAAACACGCCCGAGCCCTCCGGGCCACGTCCGAACATCCTAACAAGTCCATATCATAACAAGCACTTACTGGAGGTCTCAAATCACACATAACAACATCAAAACGACGAATCGCACCTCCACTCAAACTTAATGTACATTTTGAATTTTTAACTTCCAAAACCCGCGTCGAAATATATTAGTTCAACCCGGAATGAAACCTAATTTTATATACAAGTCTCAAATGACATAATGAAGCCATTCCAATTCTCGGAATCACAATCCGAATCCGATATCCTCAAAGTCAACTCTCGGTCAAACTTATGAACTTTTCAAACCTTCAAATTTTCAACTTTCGCCAACTTGTGTCGAAACCTTCTAGAAACATCCAAATGCAAATTCGGGCAAATTACCGAGTCCAAAATCACCATACGGTCCTAACAGAACTATCAAAACTCCAATCCGAGGTCGAATACTAAAAGTCAAACTTGGTCAACTCTTCCACCTTAAAGCTTCGGTCATGAAATTCATTCTTCCTAATTGATTCCGAATAACCTGAAAGCCAAAAGCGACGATTCACACAAGTCATAATATATCATACGGAGCTACTCATACCCTCAAACTACCGAGCAAAGTGCAGATGCTCAAAACGACCGGTCGGGTCGTTACACTTAACCTTGTCAATTTCCGGAGAGAAAGTTTAATTCTTATTTAATTTGGGGTAATTTGAAAATCTTCCAATTTTCAATTTATTGCCCCAAAGTCATAAGATAATTTTTGTAATGGAAAAAATAATTCAACTTTTCCTATATCTGTAGAAAATATAGAATGTCAAAAAATGCTAAATTCGATTCTAGAGAGCACAAATAAGCAGCCATATATATAAAATTGCATGTAGTAGGGTAATGTCAATAACTCACCTTACATGATATACACATGGTACCATTTAAAAAAATGAAAATAATCTGTCTCCCGACTCAGTTAAAAAATAAATTTTCATGCAGTGCATGGTGAAGACTTTGGGTATTAGGGTGTCTTTAAAAATGATTATATTTAAGTAGTGACATGTGGATATTATATAAAGTGAATTACTGAAATATCTACTTATATATATTTTTTTTTGGATTGAATTCAACAATTTAAATTGTGTTTTATCTATGTAACACACAGGTGAAGTTGAGTTATTTAACTGTATTGATGACCTTATATGTAACCTGATCGTTTAAATATCCTCGTCGTAATACTGAGGATGTTCTAGCTAGGGTACTTAGAATGCATGATAGTGCAAGAAGCGTCGAGTTATTGTTTACTCTCAAAATTATTAACGTCGAACAAACTCTGAAATTAGTATGGCAGAATGGTATAATTATACAACTGGAGCCTTCTTTCTTTCTTAGGCCTCCTTTTTGTTTTATTTATTTAGTGATTCGTAAATCGTGCCTGGGGTGTGTGTGTGTTTTTTACATTTTATGATATATGAAGAAAAGTGAAATAGTGTCAATTATATCTTTGAGTAACAAGTCATAAAAGTTGCAAAAATTAATTTAGTAACTTTACTTTTAAAAAATTGATGTCTATATGAGAAATTAAGTCGCGCTTATGACTAGGGAGAGCTAGAGTTCTAGGTATGGGTTCGGTAGAACCCAATAGACAATAACTTTGACCAAAATTTTGTATTTG
>NW_017687146.1:0-985 GCF_001879085.1 Nicotiana attenuata | reverse complement strand
GAATGCATGACTTACTCACTAATATCTGCATTGCTATTAGCACCATATTTAGTTATATCAAAAACTCCAGTTTGAGATTCCCCAAAGTGTGCTAGAAATAGCAACACCAATGCAAAATGTACCTTGAATTTCAAATCCATCTTTTCTTGCCCCTCCAACCTCTTTTTTTTTTTTTTTTTTTTTTTTTTTTTGTTGAAGTTTTTGGGGTAGGTTTTTAACGTTTTCTGAAATGTAAACTGAATACATTGATGCCCTTTTATAGTGTCATCACGACAAATTTGGTACTATACAACAACTTTGTACCTGTTCTATACCGCAGATTGAGTTGCGGAGAAAACGTTGGAAATTAGTTGTTCAATTTTTTTTTTTAAATTATGGTTTTGGTTTATGTTACTGCATGAAGGTATACTGTTTTTTTTTCTTATTTAAGTAAAAATATTATTTTGTTTTACTAATTAAGAGGTTCACTAAGTCAAAACCATGGGGACAGGAAACTCCATAACAGAAATATAACGCGACTTTTTAGATTTTTTATTACATATATATACAAGTGCACAAATAGCTATTCTCAGGGATGTTATTTAGAGATTAGTCAGTACTTATTTTGTCTTGAATTTTTAAACTAAAAATCTTAACTTCAGGACAATTCAGGATACTTTTGTCTCGAAAAATTGAACGGAAAAATCAAAATTCAGGACGCACTGGCTAATTCCTAAATAACAGTCCTTAAGTGGCTACCTGGTGTCATTACTACAGAAAAGAAGGAAGATTATTTATAGGAATTTTTACCTCCTATAGTAAAGGTTGATACCTTATTTATTTTAAATAAACACCCTTTTAAAAAATTATATTCCATAGCTACCTTTTGATTTTTATAGCCAAATATCTATTTATGGTCACCTCCTACCCTTAAGCCATAAAATATGCTTTCTATTATTTTTCTCTCTCATTCTTTCAGATTTTTCTCCACTCTCTCTCTCTCAAC
>NW_017687145.1:5271-6162 GCF_001879085.1 Nicotiana attenuata | reverse complement strand
TTTCCAACCAGAATCAATCCAAATCAACTCATTCACACAAGACTCGTATAATAACACATAAGGAAACCGAAAATGGGGAAAACGGGACGGTAACTCACGTGACGACGGGTTGGGTCGTCACATTGATTCTCATTTTTAAACTTAGATACAGAAACTAATGATGGGGCAACTAAGTAATTTTCAGACAAGTCTTAAGTTGGTGAGATCCCTTTCTTTTGGGTGAGCTTCTTGGGTTGTATTTGGGCTACCTCATGGGTCAGAATGGGTAATAAAAAATGATGGGTTAACTTGGGCTCAGCCTAAATAGACCCATGACCTTAAATGTTTGTAGCCTAACCTATTAATCTTTGGACGAGTTGGGCGGGTTAAATGAATTTGGGCTCAAGTTGCCACCCCTAGGTATTATCAAGACTTTTGGGCTCAACAACGGCTAGAGCCCTCTTTGCGCAAAGTAGTTTTCAGCGACATAAGCTTCAAAAAAGCAATCACAATAAATTTATAAATGTTATGAATAGAATTGTAATCAGAGTGAATGTCTATCTTTTAGAGAGTTTTACTTTGTGGCTAAGTCATTTTTCCTCTATAAATTGAGGGGTCTTACATACTCGAGTTTATGGTACATTTATCATAGAAATCAGTAGAATTTCACCAAAAATGGGTCAAGCTAGGGCTTGGAAAGCTGTGATGTAAAAGATGGAATTTGGAGGGCAAAACGAGCTCCGATTTTGGTAAATTTTATATGTACAGACTCGTGGCGAGACGAGGAATCCGGTGATGTAAATTTCGTAATTTTTAGAGAAGTGGGCCCGGGGCTCGGGTTTTGCCAACTTCGTGAATTTTAGTATTTTTCGAGTCTTTTCGATTGGGTTATGTTTCTTTAGCCTATTGTAA
>NW_017687145.1:0-2950 GCF_001879085.1 Nicotiana attenuata | reverse complement strand
CATTTAATGATTATTGCTTATCAATTGGGATAAAAGTGGAACATCCTGTAGCTCATGTTCACACTCAAAATAGCCTTACAGAGTCTTTAATTAAACGTCTGCAATTGATAGCAAGACCGTTACTCATGAAAATAAGGTTGCCCACTTCTATTTGGGGTCACGCCATTTTGCATGCATCAATGCTAGTTCGTCTCAGACCGACAAATTATCATAAATATTCTCCGTTGCAATTAGTTTTGGGTCATGAACCTAATATATCCCATTTAAGAATTTTTGGATGCGCAGTATATGTGCCTGTAGCACCGCCATATCGCACCAAAATGGGCCCCCAAAGAAGGTTAGGAATATATGTTGGGTTTGAATCGCCCTCCATTATTCGCTACCTCAAAACATTAACGGTGGATTTGTTCACTGCACGATTTGCAGACTGTCGATTCGATGAGACACTTTTTCTAAAATTAGGGGAGAAAATGGTGAAACCAAACGGGAAATTTTGTGGAAAAATCCATCATTATCTCATCTTGATCCATGTGCCTCTATTTGTGAAAAAGATGTGCAAAAGATTATCCATTTGCAGAGAATAGCAAATCAAATGCCAGACGCATTTACGGATCTGAAAAGGATAACAAAATTACATATCCCTACAAAGAATGTTCCAATCCGTATTGATGTCCCTATTGGACAATCTTCTGGTGTCATAGCTAATGAGTTTAAAGCACACCTAAAACGTGGCAGACCATTGGGTTCTAAGGATCGAAATCCTAGAAAAAGGAAAACAAATTATCAAGATGACACTACGAAAGAGTCTCATGAAGAAATCCACGATTTAACCAATCCTGAGATTCATGAGGAAATCATTGAGCCTGAGACACAAGAAAATAAGGAACTATCAATAAGTCCAATCGATATTGAGACAAATTTGAATCGATTGGATATAGTGGTGGATTATGTCTTTGCATATAATGTTGCATCTAGCATTATGCAAGATAGTGAGGATCATGAACCTCAATCTGTTGGAGAATGTCGACAAAGACGTCATTGGCCAAAATGGCAAGAAGCAATCCAATCAGAGTTGAATTCACTTGCAAAACGTGAAGTTTTTGGGCCTGTAGTCCAAACACCTAATGGTGTTAGCCTGTTGGCTATAAATGGGTCTTTGTACACAAGAGGAATGAGAAAAATGAGGTACAAAGATATAAGGCACGCCTTGTTGCACAAGAATTTTCACAAAGGCCTGGTGTCGATTGTGAAGAGACATTTTCACCCGTTATGGATGCTAACGTTCCATTATCTCATTAGTTTTGCTGTCCATGAAAAGCTTGACATGCATTTAATGGATGTGGTTACCGCCTACCTTTATGGCTCACTTGATAATGAGATATACATGAAAATTTCCGAGGGATTTAAAATGCCTAACGCCATAATTCAAAGTCCCGGAAAATATTTTCAATCAAATTGGAAAGATCTTTGTATGGTCTAAAGCAATCAGGATGAATGTGGTATAATCGTCTAAGTGAGTATTTATTAAAGGAAGGTTATATAAATGATGCCATTTGTCCATGTATTTTTATAAAGAAAACAACATCGGAATTTGTTGTACTTGCCGTATATGTTGATGACATAAACCTTATTGGAACTCCTATAGAACTCCAAAAGGCAATTGATTATATAAAGAAGAAATTTGAGATGAAAGATCTCGGAAAGACAAAATTATATCTTGGTTTGCAAATTGAACAGAATTTTTGTTCATCAATCTGCCTACATAGAAAAGGTATTGAAACGGTTTTACATGGATGGAGCACATCCATTAAGTACTCCGATGGTTGTTCGATCACTTGATATGAATAAGGATCCATTCCGAGCTCAAGAAAAGAATGAAGAGCTACTTGGTCCTGAAGTACCATATCTTAGTGCAATTGGTGCACCAATGTATCTTGCTAATACTACAAGGCCTGACATAACCTTTTAAGTTAATGTCTTAGCAAGATATAGCTCTGCTCCTACAAGGAGACATTGAAGTGGAATCAAACACATATTGTGGTATCTAAAAGGAACTACCAATATGGGCTTATTTTATGGCAATAATTGCAATCCCGATCTTGTTTGTTATGCCGATGCTGGGTATTTATCTGATGCGCACAAGGCTCGATCTCAAACAGGTTATGTATTTACCTGTGGAGGTACTGCCATATCTTGGCGATCGACAAAGCAATCAATTGTGGCTACTTCATCTAATCATGCTGAGATAATTGCTATTCATGAAGCAAGTCGAGAATGTGTGTGGTTGAGGTCTATTATACATCTTATTCGAGACAAATGTGGTTAGAAATGTGACAAACACTACTAGAAATCCGGTAATTAGCGACCAAAAAAATCGACCAACTTTGGTCGGTTATGGCCTATTACTGACCAAAATGTGACCAAATACGCTTGGACGGTATTTTAGTAGTCGCTTTAGTATACTGACCAAAGTTGGTCAGAAATTACCGACCAACGTTGGTCGGTAAATTAAATTCAAAAAAAAAATATTGCAAAAAAAAAACCGACCAAAGTTGGTCGGTATTTTAATTATGTAATCAAAATATTCACCGCCTGGGAATCGAACCGGGGTGTGTATTGTGGCAGGATACTATTCTACCACTAGACCATTGGTGCATTTTGTTTTAAGATTGTCTTTTTTTTATTTGTACTCTTTAATTGTATTTTCGCACGAAAATAACCGACCAAACTTGGTCGGTTTTATTAAAAAATAAAATTACCGGCCAAAGTTGGTCGGTTTTTTAAATGACCGGCCGAATTTACCAACCAAAGTTGGTCGGTTTTTTAATATTAATTTTTATTTATTTTAATTGCAAAAACTGACCAAAGTTGATCGGTTTCTTGAAAAATAAATTTCGCGGGACTCAAAAATAGTTTCCCGCATTTTTGCGCCAAAGGAAACCGACCAAAG
>NW_017687144.1:5471-6162 GCF_001879085.1 Nicotiana attenuata | reverse complement strand
TATATCATCTCAAACCTCCTTTTAGAGGTGAGTGCGGTATATTCACTACCACTAGCACGTTCATATTCTTTGAAGAATGAATATGTATTCATAAACCAGATGTTGTCACATTCACATCATGAATGGACCATAATCATCTATATGTGCTTTACAAAATCTCATGTCAAATCGATGACAAATATTTTTCACAGAGTGAAAGATTATTTTGAGAATCCTTATTGTTCTCATTACCACAAATGATGACGATTATAATTTCGTCTATTGCCACGTCCATATCCATTGATACATTCATAGTGATAATTTTGTCTTCTTTCAGACTTATCACATACTGCTATCACATTCTCTTAAGGGAATGAGAATGGAGCAAATTCAATGGGACGGGTTTTCAATTCTTTGCCCACAATCATACATGAATTTGATCATGGCGAGGCATAGAAATTTTACCACTTCAGGTGGTTATAATTTCTTACGAACTCCATTAGAGTTATAATCAAATTTTGTTGTCTTTGCTTGTATTTAAAATCAAAGTATAGAATAAAAGAGAAAAATACGGTAAAATACTTACCTTAAATCCAGAATTTAATCATGAAGGAAGTTCATGGAATAATTGACAATCATTATGCTCAATCCCAAAGCTTCTACTCAATTGGTTAGAGTCTCGTGCTGATAACGTGTTATGAAACAATAAAAG
>NW_017687144.1:0-698 GCF_001879085.1 Nicotiana attenuata | reverse complement strand
AATAAGTTTCTTTGAGACTTACTACAACACAATACCTTATTGGTAATTAATTGTGTTTCTCCAAAATAGTATAATTGGCTCTTGTAGAGTTCTCAATTAATTTTGTAGTACCACATATTCATCAACACCTATATGGTAATATCTCTTTTAAAGAGAAAGTTATACCATTATGGTTATGGTCAAAATTATATGCAAGATCTGTTTATTGCATTACCATTGTCTTTTAACAATCACAATGCCAAAATATTTTGGCGTATAATAGGTACGTGACCAATGACCATTCATGCCATAATAATGACATTATTGTCTTATATCATCTCAAACCTCCTTTTAGAGGTGAGTGCGGTATATTCACTATCACTAGCACGTTCATATTCTTTGAAGAATGAATATGTATTCATAAACCAGATGTTGTCACATTCACATCATGAATGGACCATAATCATCTATATGTGCTTTACAAAATCTCATGTCAAATCGATGACAAATATTTTTCACAGAGTGAAAGATTATTTTGAGAATCCTTATTGTTCTCATTACCACAAATGATGACGATTATAATTTCGTCTATTGCCACGTCCATATCCATTGATACATTCATAGTGATAATTTTGTCTTCTTTCAGACTTATCACATACTGCTATTACATTCTCTTAGGGTAATGAGAATGGAGCAAATTCAATGGGACGGGTTTTCAA
>NW_017687143.1:5376-6162 GCF_001879085.1 Nicotiana attenuata | reverse complement strand
GCTCCAATGGCGGACCGGATACCGGAATGGGAAACTAAAAAGAAAATGACACAAAGATAACAATGTTATTTCTTGTAGGGAGTCATGGCAAAGTCTATTTTCTCTTTGGATTTCCCTTCTATATAAAGTACTCATATTGGGGCCCGACTAAATTCGAGTTTGTGCTGGAAAATCTTACATTTGAGTTTAAATGCTCCCTAACAAAGGCGATTTTATACCTAGGGATCGAACTCGAGACTGTTGAAAGAGAATACTTATCATTCCATAACAACTCTTATTAATAATCCCAGTAAAGTTTGATATTTAAGCAAAAAATAATAGGAGGACGGGTTCGTTATCCATATGAACGACGCCTACTGATACTCCGTCTGGAAAAAAAAAAATTGTGGGAGGTTTTAGCACTAATATTCCACTCCTGGAAAAATAGAATTAAAACTGGGGGTTTATATTTCGTTGGTCTTATTTCAACTTTATATAATTTTTTTGGAATCAACTACATTAACCACAACTTAACATATTTTACTGAATATAATCTAAGAAATTGCCAAATGAAGAACTAACTAAACACTACAAGCTACAAAAACAGTGATTAGGAAAGTTGGCTTAATTTACAAAACACTATAGAGACCCATTGAATCTCTTTAGGGGTCCTTTTGGGTAACCAACAAGGAGCGGTAAAGATTTTAGGTCTGAAAGCACGCGTTGTACTCTTTTTCTTGAATCGGTTTTGTCCCAAATGGGTTTTCCGGCAAGGTTTTTAACGAGGTCAACATGGATCGTGCTACT
>NW_017687143.1:0-1190 GCF_001879085.1 Nicotiana attenuata | reverse complement strand
GAAGGGCACCTAACTTTGTGTAATGTGTACTATTTCGTGAGCATTTGAAGTTAATAATGCAGATACCTCAGTGTTGCCTAATAACTGCATTCTCGAATATTAGGGTACAGAAATATATACAATTAGGCTTTAACATTCTCCTATGACAAAAGCAAAACTATTTACTGAGCACGGGGTAGCCTGATGCAGCTACCATAGATCGACCCATCTATGGCGTTTCATAGATGGATTCACACCTGGGCCCTTTTGAGTAACAGCACTACACTAGACATAACATTGAAATTTTATGTCTATAATGGGTATTTGAATGCACTAAACAACGTTAAATTTGTATTAGTGCTATACAATTTATACCTTCTTGAAGTTAAATATCAACCTCTTAACACTAGTCCTTTTCTAAGTACACAATTACATGATTTTCACCTAACACAATAGTACTTTTCAAACCTCTCTATAACACCTTTTTTTTTTGTATAACCAGAGATCTCGGGTTCGAGCCATGAGTATGGAAAAATCCTTAGTAAGGAGCGCTCTCCCCCCCACCACCGGATTGCCTGGGAGCCTACATGGCGCGAATTCGGATATAGTTGGGCTCCAATGCGGGTACCGGATACCGGATGGGAAACTAAAAAGAAAATGACACAAAGATAACAATGTTATTTCTTGTAGGGAGTCATGGCAAAGTCTATTTTCTCTTTGGATTTCCCTTCTATATAAAGTACTCATATTGGGGCCCGACTAAATTCGAGTTTGTGCTGGAAAGTCTTACATTTGAGTTTAAATGCTCCCTAACAAAGGCGATTTTATACCTAGGGATCGAACTCGAGACTGTTGAAAGAGAATACTTATCATTCCATAACAACTCTTATTAATAATCCCGGTAAAGTTTGATATTTAAGCAAAAAATAATAGGAGGACGGGTTCGTTATCCATATGAACGACGCCTACTGATACTCCGTCTGGAAAAAAAAAATTGTGGGAGGTTTTAGCACTAATATTCCACTCCTGGAAAAATAGAATTAAAACTGGGGGTTTATATTTCGTTGGTCTTATTTCAACTTTATATAATTTTTTTGGAATCAACTACATTAACCACAACTTAACATATTTTACTGAATATAATCTAAGAAATTGCCAAATGAAGAACTAACTAAACACTACAAGCTACAAAAACAGTGATTAGGAAAGTT
>NW_017687142.1:0-6163 GCF_001879085.1 Nicotiana attenuata | reverse complement strand
TATTGTTTGCTCTTATTTATTATCTCCATACTTTGTTCTTTCATTTTATTTGCTTTATCATTGGTCTTTAAAGAGCTTTTCGGTGATTATTTTTACAACTGTTAGCCCTTCCACGATTGGCCCTTAATAGCTCGAGCCCGAGCCCAGTAATCAACCTCGAGGCCCCGTATCGATCAGTCCGAGGCCCCAAATGTCTAGCTCATCGGTATGATTATAACTCTATTTTTAGCTCGCATTTTCGTCTCGAAACTTCATACATATAGCATCATCTGCTTAAACAACTAGCATAAAAATAGATCACGTATTTTTTAGAGTCCCATCAACAAATTTAATTTTTATTAATATTTCACGCTAAATAGTTTGGCGCCCACCGTAGAGCTAAAAATAATAGTGATTATTTTCTTGCTCGTTTCATCACATAACGGAAGTTATCTTTCACACTTTTTCTTGTCCAAGATCTTTGGTTTCAGGTTAAAATGTCTGATTCAGTAAACAACAATATTGAGAACCATGGAGAAAATGGTCTGGCTGTTCAAGGTGTTGGTGAGCCGCCACAAAATCTTGAGAACGCGCCAGGACCGATTCCAGCGGGCGGAATCTCATGTGACGCTTGACGCGTCGAAATAAGCTCCCACACTAACAGGAGCATACACCAAGTCGACCAACAGGAAGCCCAAAAAACCCCAGCTTGGGAAGAACGGGAAGTTAGCCTTAATGTTATTTTTGAAATGTTGTCGGCACAACAGCTGGCTATTGCTCAGCTGCAAAGTCACCAGAAGACTCCTAGCACGGTAGTATCGGAAACAGCTCCCCCGGCCGAACAGGTACCGGAGAGGTCAAGCAATAATGGGTCGATAGCCGATCCCGCCATCATAAAAATGCTATGGGACGGATTGAATCCATGTTTGAGCAAATGATTAAGAAAAATGCCGACTCCCATGCCCAATTGGCATCCCACAATACTTCTATCCACAACTTGGAGGTCCAACTTGGCCAAATTTCTCAAGATTTGAATACTCGCCCTAAGGGGGCACTACCTAGTGACACGGTAGTAAACCCGAATGGAGGGAACAATACGGGCCATACTATGGCGGTGACTACAAAAAGTGGTAGAGGTGGAGTTGCTAGTACCTCTAACGAAAGAAAGGTTGTGAGTGATGATGTGTTGGTGCAAAATGATGATGAGCAAAGCAATGATATGCAAGTGAGTGATGAGAATGTGAATGAAGAAGTGAGAATTGACATTGATGAAAACGTGGAGGAGACACAAAATGATGTGAATCCATCTGGGGAACACGTGATAGACATACCGGAAATGGTAGTGCCCAAATCCAAGACTCCTTTGACAAGGCCTCCTCCACCATACCATCAAAGGCTTGCAAAACAAAACAATGAGAACCAGTTCAAGAAGTTTATTGATATGATGAAAAGTTTATCCATAAATGTGCCTCTGGTGGAAGCTCTAGAACAAATGCCGAGATATTCCATTGTGCATTCCATGGCCTAAAAGCTAGGGGACCCCGGTACTTTTACAATCCCGTGCACTATTGGTAGAGCTGATTTCACCAAAGCTTTGTGTGACTTGGGGGCAAGCATTAACTTGATGCAATATTCTGTGTTCAAGACATTGGGGATTGGGCAACCAAGGCCCACATCCATGAGGTTACAAATGGCGGATAGGACAATGTAGAGGCCATTGAGGATCATAGATGTTGTGCTAGTTTGGGTTGACAAGTTCATACTTCCCGCGGATTTTGTGATACTTGACTGCGAGGTTGACTATGAGGTGCCGATCATATTGGGGAGACCTTTTTCTAGCTATAGGGAAGGCTTTAGTGGATGTGGAAGCAGGGGAGCTCAACTTCTGGGTGGGTGATGAAAAAGTTGTCTTCCATGTCTGTAAGTCAATGAGGCAGCCCAATAGCAACGAAGTATGTTCATTTATGGATCTTGTGACTGATGTGATTGTTGAAGACACCAGTGCTGTGATTAATGTGGAAGACCCTTTGGAAGCTGTGTTGGTGAAACATGATGTGACTGAGGATGAAGGCTTGGTAGAATATGTCAATTCTTTGCAAGGAATGAGTTTATACAAATATGAGCCCCGAAAACTTTCCTTGGTCCTCAGAACCGAAAGACTCCACCAACAAAGCCCTCAATCGAGGAGCCTCCCATATTGGAGTCGAAGTCTTTGCCTTCACACCTCATGTATGAATTCTTGGGCCCTTGTTCAACTTTACCTGTTATTCTTTCTTCGTGCTTAACTAACGTGCAGGTAGAGGCCATCCTTGTGGTGCTCCAAAGAAGGAAGAAGGCAATTGGATGGACTTTGGCTGACATTCGGGGTATAAGCCCCGCCTTTTGCATGCACAAAATTATTCTAGAGAATGATGCCAAACCCTCCGTGGAACATCAAAGGAGGTTGAATGAGGACATGCAAAAGGTCATCAAGAAAGAAATTAACATGTGGCTAGATGCAGGGTTTGTTTACCCTATTTCGGATAGTTCATGGACTTTGCGAGTACAATGTGTGCCAAAGAAGGGGGGTATGACTGTGGTCAGAAATGAGAAAAATGAGTTGATCCCCACTAGGACTGTCACCGGATGGAGGGTATGCATGGATTACCGAAAGCTGAACAAAGTGACCTGCAAAGATCATTTTCCATTGCCCATTCTTGATCAAATATTGGATAGACTTGCCGGGCGTGCCTACTATTTCATTTTGGATGGGTACTCAAGATACAACCAGATTTTAATTGCACCGGAAGACCAAGATAAAAAAACCTTCACATGTCCGTATGGATCATTTTCATTCCCACAGATGCCGTTTGGTTTGTGTAATGCACCGGCTACCTTTCAGTGGTGTATGATGGCAATATTTACGGACATGGTGGAGGACTTCCTCAAAGTGTTCATGGATGATTTTAGTGTTGTGGGAGACTCCTTTGAAGAATGCTTGGATAATCTTGACAAAGTGTTGGCCCGATGTGAAGAGACCAACCGAGTGCTTAATTGGGAAAAATGCCACTTTATGGTCAAGGAGGGCATTGTCCTCGGCCATAAGATCTCAAAGAACGGTATTGAAGTGGAAAAGGCGAAGATTGAAGTGATTTCACAACTCCCTCCTCATACTTCCGTCAAGGGAGTTAGGAGCTTTCTTGGGCACGCGGGGTTCTACCGAAGGTTCATCAAGGATTTCACAAAAGAGGTAAACTCGTTGTGCAAGTTGTTGGAAAAGGATACAAAGTTTGTGTTCAATGATGATTGCATGAAAGGTTTTGAGCATCTCAAGTATAGATTGACCACCACTCTCATCATTATCGCACCCAATTAGAGCTTACCATTTGATCTCATGTGGGATGCTAGTGACGTTGCGGTAGGAGCGGTTCTAGGGAAAATGATCAACAAGATATTTCATCTTGCCTATTACGCAAGCAAAGTGATGAATGACGCCCAAGTCAATTATTCGGTGACCGAGAAAGAGTTATTGGCGATTGTCTTTGCCATGGAAAAATTCAGGCCATATCTCATGGGTACCAAAGTGATTGTGCACACTGATCACGTGGCACTCCGTTACTTGATGACCAAAAAGGACTCTAAGGCTAGGTTGATGAGATGGGTTCTTCTACTTCAAGAGTTTGACCTTGAAATTATTGATCGAAAAGGGAGTGAAAATCAAGTGGCATACCATTTGTCCCGCTTAGAAGAGGAGGGGAGGCCCCATGATGGCCTTGAAATTAGTGATTCATTTTCGGATGAGCAACTCCTCTCCGTGTCTTTAAATAGAATGCCCTGGTTCGCCGATGTGGCTAACTTTCTTGTGACTGGCAGTGCCCCGAGTGAGCTCTCTTCTAACCAAAGGAAGAAGCTTAAACGGGACAGCTTGGATTATTATTGGAATGAGCCATACCTTTTCAAGATTTGCAATGATGGTGTGATCCGGAGATGTGTTTCGGAAGAGGAGCAATTGAGTATTCTTGATGCTTGCCATTCCTCGCCCTACGGTGGTAATCATTATGGGGCGAGAACTGCTTCAAAGGTTCTCAGCTGTGGATTTTATTGGCCTACCCTATATAACTATGCTAGTGAGCTTGTTAAGAGATGTGATGAGTGTCAGAGAGCTGGTGGAATTTCCAAGAAGGACGAAATGCCTCTCACCACTATTCTTGAGATTGACATTTTTGACGTGTGGAGCATCGACTTCATGGGGCCATCTGTGAGTTCATGTAGTAACACTTACATTCTGGTTGTTGTTGATTATGTTTCCAAGTGGGTTGAAGTTGTGGCTCTTCCCAACAATGAGGCGTGGAGTGTGGTGGCATTTTTAAAGAAAAATATCTTCACAAGGTTTGGCACTCTAAGGGCGATCATCAGTGATGGGGGGTCTCATTTTTGCAACAAGGCCGCTGATACTTTACTTTCCAAGTATGGTGTCAACCATATGGTGTCAACCCCTTATCATCCCCAGGCTAGTGGACAAGTTGAGGTCTCCAACAGGGAGATAAAGAGCATATTATCAAAAACTATCAATGCAAACCGAACTGATTGGTCAAGGAAACTTGATGATGCTTTGTGGGCTTACAGAACTGCGTACAAGACTCCAATTAGTATGTCTCCATACCGGTTGGTACTTGGGAAAGTATGCCATCTTTCGGTTGAATTAGAGTATAAGGCCATGTGGGCACTGAAGAAGTTAAACCCTGAATGGGATATAGCTGCAAATCTTCGGGTAGAGCAACTAAATGAACTTGATGAGTTCCGGTTTCATGCGTATTCCAGCTCGTCCTTGTATAAGGACAAGATGAAGTACTTATATGATAAATATTACAGGAACAAGGAATTAAAGGAGGGTGACTTGGTTCTTCTATTCAATCGGTTATGACTGTTTCCAGGAAAGCTCAAGTAAAAATGGAGTGGCCCTTTTTGAAGTGGTTCATGTAACTCCATTTGGTTCTCTTGATTTGAAAAACAAAAGTGGTGAAATCTTCAGAGTTAATGGGCAGCGAGTAAAGCACTATCTTGGCAAGCTTGATGATAGCCACGTGGTGGTATTGATCCATTTCAAGTGAATGATGGTAACATGCGTCGTGCTGCGACGTTAAATTAGGCGCTTCTCGGGAGGCAACCCATGTGTTTTTCTTTCTTTTTGATTTTGTTTTTAGTTTAGGCTTTTTTTAGACTAACTCGTTATGAAGTTTGTGTAGGAATTGTTTGTGCAGTGCAGGACTTTGGCTGGAAAAATTTGCCCAAGTGTGGGAAGTTTCGCGGACCGCGCCCAAAATTTCGCGGTCGCGTTAGCAATACGTGGGGGCACTTTTTGTTTGCGGACGTGTACATGAAGAGCTCAAAATATCAGCTCTCTGAAGTTGAGTTCGTGTTCGTGTTCATAGTTTGCGGTCCGCGGTGAATTTCGCGGCGGCGTTCAATATTTCGCTGATCGCGGTCAGATGCATGAAGCTGTTCTTCATCTGGTAGAAGAACGCGGACTGCGGTAGAATTTTGCGGCTGCGTTCCGGTAAGTTCGTGGGTCCACATATGCTAAGTATAAATAAGGGTTCTTAAGCCTTTTACACTTTTCGAACCCTAAATTCCCACTGAACTATAGCACTGTTCACCATCATCTGTTTGGATCTCAATCTCATTTCACTAATCAAGAGTCCAATTTCCACTTTATTACACAACTGGTATGCTCAAATCCTTGCATTGATTTTATATTTTGCTCTTCTTTTCTCTTAGTTTTAAATTTTTCTTTTTAGTTAGGGGTTGAATGCTTGCCATAATCTCAAATTGAGGCCTAAATTCATTTGGGTAATTTTTAAATGCCTAATGGGGAATAGGGTTATTAAATATGCTTGTAATTGCACTAATTTTTGCACTTAGTGAAAACCCTAGGTTACAAATGTTCGTCAGTGCCGGGTTTGTTTGAGTTTTGCGGTCCACGGTCCATTTTCTCGCGGTCCGCGGTCCCTAATTTGTGGGAACTAAGTGTGGATGTTTGTTCGCGGACACGGTGACTTTTCTGCGGTCAGCGTTTGAATTTACGCGACCGCGTACCAAATTTCGCGGTCCGTGCTCTTGAGCTTCAGAGAAGTCTGATAACAGCTTTTGCGGCTGCGATTACTTTTTTGCGGTCCACAATGGGCACTTCGCAGCCACGTTCACT
>NW_017687141.1:5545-6163 GCF_001879085.1 Nicotiana attenuata | reverse complement strand
ACACCTCCTTTTTTTACACCTGTGAGGGTGTAAAGGAGTTTTTCCAATTAAAGGACAGTCAGAACGGGATTTATTATTAACATTCAGAGTCGCCACTTGGGAGATTAATGGTGTCCCAAGTCACCGGTTGAATCCCAATCCGAGGAAATTATGACTCTGTTAACAGTCCGCGAACCAGAACTCTGAGTAAGGAATTCTGTTAACCCGGGAGAAGGTATTAGGCATTCCCGGATTCCGTGGTTCTAGCACGGTCGCTCAACTGTTGTGTTTGCTTTTATCTGATTTTAAAACGTATTCTAACCTATATGCCTTTTAGTAGTAAACCGTTTTTATTGTTATTTTTAATAAGAATTGCAACGTCGTGAAAATGCGTCTCGAACCACGTCGCACCAGTGCACCCGTGATTGCAACACATTTCAACTTCGTTGAGATTTGGATTTGGGTCACATAAATGTGCACCCACATTTAGGAAGGTAATATTATTAAAATACGCGCCTAAAGCAACTACGCATTTATTATCTTTGGGGAAGCCGTGAAATTCGCTAAACGGTCCGCCCGAATTCTAAGTATTTTTATATAACANTTTATTGAGGGCCCCGCGATTTTATGTGTTTTATT
>NW_017687141.1:0-867 GCF_001879085.1 Nicotiana attenuata | reverse complement strand
AAATATAGATCACCTAAGCTATTGATGCAATGATAAGAGTAAAACAAAAGACTTAATTGGAATGCACGATCCTGTGAGTAAAACCAAGGACATTTGACTAGCAAATTCATCAGACTAGGCCTTCTATCTTAGGAGAAAGATTCCTCAGACTAAGATTTTGATCCTAGGAGAAATCCCACTAGACTAGGTCTTCAATCTTAGGAGAACAATTCATCAGACTAAGATTTCCTATCTTTGGAGAAAGATTCATCAAACTAGGTCTATTTTAGTTATCTTAGGAGAAAGTTTCATCAGACTAAGATGTAGATCCCAGGAGAAGGTTCATCAGACTAGGTTTACTATTTCAGGAGAAAGATTCATCAGACTAAGATGTGATCCTAGGAGAAAATTCATCAGACTAGGTTCATTTTGTTATCTTAGGAGAAAGGTTCATCAGACTAAGATGTTGACTCTAGGAGAAGATTCATCAGACTAGGTCCACTTTTGTTATCTTAGGAGAAAAATTCGTCAGACTAAGATTTAGATCCTAGGAGAAAATTCATCAGACTAGGTCCACTTTTGTTATCTTAGGAGAAAGGTTCATCAGACTAAGATTTTGACTCTAGGAGAAGATTCATCAGACTAGGTCTCTTGTTATCTTAGGAGAAAGATTCATCAGACTAAGATTTTGACTCTATAAAACTCCATCAGACTAGGCCTTTTATCCTAGGAGGAAACATTGTGAAAAGTAATGGCAAAGGTCAATGATTTGAGAAACTTCCCTTTTGTCGGTTCTCCTCTTGTTCCTTTTCTTTTCTTTCATTTCTTGTTCCCTTACTGTTGAACCAACTTTCTTGCACTGCTTTGTTCCTGTTTCAAACAACGAAA
>NW_017687140.1:5328-6164 GCF_001879085.1 Nicotiana attenuata | reverse complement strand
GGACGCTGCGTTTCATGCCTGCAGGTCCCGATAGACAGGTTTAAAGTCCTCCAAGTAGGCTATCGGCTCAGCAGAAGATGTTGGTGCGCTCTGTTTGCTCCGAAGTTGCTTATTTGGTCAATATGATTTAGACATGTATTGATTAGTATGTTGGGGCCTTGTCCTGGCCTTATGACGTTTATGTACTCTTAGAGGCTTGTAGATATATGTCATGTATATGAAAGATTGTATGCCCTTGTCGGACTATGTTCAGCGTACAAGTGATTATTTTGGCCTTATAGGCCCGTACGTCATATGTATAAGTCAGTATACCAGGTTGGGTAGTTTTATGTCGAGTGTTCCCTCATGCTTTGTTCTTGTTACCTCATACGGCCCTTCTGTCCCATTTACCCATGTTGATGTAATGAGAAAAATACGTTACGTTGGTACTCGATTGAGTAAGGCACCGGGTGCCCGTCGCGGCCTATCGGTTTGGTCGTGACAATCTTCCTCTTCTTTGTCAGGATCTCCTTCAAGAATTTGGCATAAGCTGGCATTTGTGAGAGCACCTCTGTGAATGGCAGATTTACATTTAACCTGTTTCAACACATCTAGAAATCTCCCAAATTGCTTGTCCATCTTCTCTCTATATAGCTTTTGCGGGAAGGGTAGAGCAGACATATGCTAGCTCACATCATGTTCCTCCCTTCTCGAACATTCCTCCTTCTTCTTTTTGTCTACTCCCTTCTTGCCTTTTCTTTCCAAGTAAACAAACATAGAATAGAGAATGAGTGTAAACAAAAAAGTCGTCCTTTACGGGGAAAGGTAAAGAAGGACTTATCTGGAAGTGCATGCGG
>NW_017687140.1:0-717 GCF_001879085.1 Nicotiana attenuata | reverse complement strand
ATTCTGGATTTCTATCTTCTCTAAAACTCGATTATGCTCGAAACCCTAAATTTTCAAAGGGGGTTTTCTTCACCTGCTACTGTGAGATCTTCGCATGCTTTGATATTCTATGTTTCTTCACTACTGATTCAATGTGACCTGACCTACATGACTATCATGCTTCGAATGTTTGCTATCTGCTAACTTTGTGCTATTATTTCATGCTGTTTCTCTTTGCCAATAGTTTGGCCTCGCGTGTCTAGTGTTTGTGCACTCTATTTATGTGCTGAGTTTCCTTCTTTGATTGACCTTCAATTTTGTGACTGATTTCAAACTTTTCCTTTGTGAAATTCTGATTTCACTCGCCTGTTAAGGTTAATTGATTTCTTTTCCTGTCTTTCCTTACTGAATTCTTTTCAAAATTAGTGTATTTCTGTACATAGACTCAATTGCTTACTTAATGTTCTACTACTTCTTTTATGGCAACTATCAGCCTGGTTACAAATTGATTTCTTTCCTTATTTTGAACCTGTCACTGCCCATTAATCAAGCGATCCCTTAATTAAAGGCAATCACTTGTATAATTGATTCTGAATTGTGATTGTTTCCATGTTTGTAGCTTATTACTTCTCTTCTACTCGTTTTTCAGAAAGCTATAAAATACCCTATACTTCTCTCTTTACAAAAGACGAACACAAGGCATAAAACACTTAAGTTCAGACACACACTCCACTAAAT
>NW_017687139.1:0-6164 GCF_001879085.1 Nicotiana attenuata | reverse complement strand
GTACGTTCCCTACCGTTTAAATTTACTAACATAATAGATAGGAGATTGACGTTAACTTTGTCTCATGGAACTAAAAGGCACTTACCGCTACCTCCGAGACTGACTAAGTACAACAACAATTGTTTGCCTTCCTCCGATTTCGATAGTAATGGAGGACTCAATAAATACCTTTTCAAATCCTTCAAGGTTTGCTGGCATTCAAAAATCCATTTAAAGTCATTTTTCTTTTTCATAAGTGAGAAGAAATGATGACACTTTTTTGAAGATCAGGAAATAAACCTGCTTAAAGTGGCCGGTCTTCCCGTTAATCTCTGAATTTCACATTTGATAGATGGTCGATAATGTCCTCGATGACTTTAATTTTATCGAGATTGACTTTGATCCCCCTTTGTGACACCAGGAAACCTAAGAACTTACCGGAGCTAACACCGAATGCACATTTTTCGGGGTTAAGCTTCATGTTGTGGTTCCTTAGGATGTCAAAGGTTTCTTGAAGGTGTTTAAAATGATCACAAACGTTCAAAGACTTCGTCAGCATATCATCTATGTAAACTTCCATTGTTTTCCCTATTTGTTTTTCAAACATTTTATTCACAAGCCTCAAATAAGTGACTCCAGCATTCTTAAGCTTGAAAGTTATCACATTATAGCAATATGTCACGTCCTTAGTATCAAACTAAGAGCACGTGCGACACTTGATAATTTGCTCACGTTCTTGCAAAATTCGCTCACGATCTTGCTATGCCAAATCAGCCTAAAATATTACACTCTAGATCGCAAGGGTTAGATAAGAAAGAGAAGAGAAATTTGCCAAGTGAAGCTTTTTATTGTAAATAACTTGATTGTTTTGCTTTGTGAATTACAAATGAATGGCTCCCTTTTATATACTAGTCTCCTAGGGGCTAGTGCGTAAATATTAATTGTTACACAAGTCCTTAATATTTACAAGATAAGGGCTTTCTCTAGAATTCTCTACAAGCCTAGAAGATTCAAAGGACTTTCCTAGTAAATCTATAGGGATCTAGGGTCTTCCAAAGGAAATGTCCATACTTCTCTAGAATATTCTCATAAATGCTAGCCTTCCTCCTATGTAATCTTCTACATGGCATTAATATATGCCAGGTGGCACCTACGTGACATGATGATATGGCATTCCATGAAGCTCTCCCCCACCCAATTTTTTTGATGCCCTCGGCACAAAGCATCGACACGTACGGGCGCACCTCGCCTTGGCGTCGCCGGAGATCTTTGTCCATTAGCCATGATGCCCTTTGGAGCGGTTCGCCTTCCCATGTCACAAGGTACTGGTCATCTTTCTTCTTGCCCCATTTGTACATTGGACGGCTAGCAATGATAGCCTCGATCCTCCGCCCATCGGATGCCTCTCCTTGCTCTTGGCTTAAATCTCCCCATGACTCAACCAAGTCTAGCAACTTCTCAAGAATCGGGTCCATGCTTCCACTCCCTATTTGGCTGCCCTCCGTTGTCCCAGCCTCGCTAGCAAATTTGACCCATCTTCTTGGTGCATCGTCTAAGTCCAATAGCGTGCCATCACTTTGTAACTCGCCATCCTCTTCAACTACAACCCCAACTTTTCTTGCTGCCACCATACTCCATTTACATGACGCCAAGATAGGCTTTGGAATCCCTTACTTTAGGCTTAGATTACAAGCACATCCCCCCAATGCAGGTCGTCCCTCCTGTGTCACCCTTGGGTGCCTGAGCAAAGTTCTCGATCATTGTTGTAAGCTTCCCCAACTATGGGCATTCACTTTCCTGATGTGATCCTTTACAAAACTAGCACCCTCCCTTAGGCACGTACTTCCTACCATTTTCCAGCCCCTTGTCATTTCCCTTGGGCCCCTATCCGTTATGGGATGGCCTCTTGCCATTGCCCTTGTATATTTTGGCTATGCCTTTCCCGTTGTCCTTGTCATGATCTCCCCCACTTCTCTCGGTGTTGCCTTTTTTGGACTTGGCAGGCTCCATCTTGAAGTCAACAAGCGACTCAGCTACCGCTATGATCTCGCCCACATTGGCTATTTGACGTCTTCTTAACTCCTACTTTGCCCAATTTTGTGACCCATCCATGAAGTAGAAAAGGGAATCTTCCTCGGACAACGATGGGATTTGCAGCATTAAGGTAGTAAACTCGTGCACATACTCATGAATTGTGGCCGTCCGTTAGAGCTCCCTTAGCTTCCGCCTAGCCTCATACACCACATTCACTGGGTAGAATTTCTTCTTCAACTCCTTTTTAAATTGCTACCACATCTCAATCTTGCATAGCCTCTTCTCAATGTCAGCACACTTTCATTGCCACTATAGTACGTCAATATCTGAGAGGTACAACACAACAGTGTTGATCTTGGCCTCGTCGTCTCTCACTTTGTCGTGCATGAAGTAGTTCTCCAAGTGCCAAATAAAGTTCTCCACTTCTTGTGCATCATGAACACCTTTAAACACTGGCGGTTTGGGAGCCTCGATCTTGGGCTCCCTCATCACAACAACATTAGTGTCTGCCTCGGTCATGCCAGCATCGACAAGTTCCTCGAGTGACTCTATCTTTGCCTTCATAGCATCGATAGTACTCAGGGCCTCCATGAGTCTGCATTCCAAGGCAGTGATGGTTTGCCTTAGCTCCATCTCAGTATATGTACATCCCTCCAAGTCATTTCAGATACTCTCAATCTCCTCAAGAGTGTGTCGCCCAAGAATACTAAGGGTGTCTTCCACCTTTCCCAAACATTGGCCAAAGATCTCGACGACGTCCATCCTTGTGTTCACCTTCATCACCCACTATTTACCGAGCGAGACGTCCTCCGGTACGACCTCCACTCCATCCTCGCTCACCTCAGTGGCACATGGTTCATGGGATGTAAGCCCCTCGTTTGGCACAACTTCGGATGGAGCTGGCTCTTGTTAGTGGCATTCCTCTTTTTGTTACGGCCATTCTTGCCAGCAGCCCCTTTGCTTTGATACCACGTTGTCACGTCCTTAGTCTCAAACTAAGTGCACGTGTGGAACTTGACAATTTTCTCACGTTCTTGCACAATTCGCTCACGATCTTGCTATGCCAAGTCAGCTTAAAATACTACACTCAAGATTGCTAAGGGAATGTTAGATAAGAAAGACGAGAAATTTGCCAAATGAAGCTTTTTATTGTAAGGAACTTGATTATTTCTTGGTGTATTACCAATGAATGGCCCCCTTTATATACTAGTCTCCTAGGGGCTAGAGCGTAAATATTAATTGTTACACAAGTCCTTAATATTTACCAGATAAGGGCTTTCTCTAGAATTCTCTACAAGCCTAGAAGATTCCAAGGACTTTCCTAGTAAATCCATAGGGATCTAGGGTCTTCCAAAGGAAATGTCCATAATTCTCTAGAATATTCTAATAAATGCTAGCCTTTCTCCTATGTAAGCTTCTACATGGCATTAATGTATGCCAAGTGGCACCTACACGGCATGATGATATGGACTGCCATGACCAATATGTGCCAAAGTTCATTATGAACGAAGTTTTTTCTTGATCCTCCGGATTCATTTTGATTTGGTTGTACCCGGAATAGGCATCAAGGAAACTCATCAACCCGTGCCGGGTCGTCGTGTCAATCATTTGATCAATGTTTGGCAATGTGAATGAGTCTTTTGGGCACACCTTATTTAGATCCTTTATAAGCTACGCACATGCGAAATTTATTATTCTTTTTTGGAACTACTACTAAATTTGCTAGCCATTCAGGATACTTTACCTCCTGGATTGAACCAATATCAAGCAATCAAGTTACCTCTTCTATGAAAAACCTGTTTCTGACATCGGCAATATGGCATTTCTTCTGCCTTACCGGAGGGATGTTGGGATCTAGGTTTAACTTGTGCACGACCACCTCTAGCGGGATACCTGTCATATCCGCATGCGACCACGCAAAGTAGTCAAGCGGAATTTCCTCTCCATGAATTTCTCGAACAATGCGACTTGTTCGAGTTCTTCGGTTGTGGATTTGGTTGCGTCCGTTTCTTCTGGTACCTAGAAATACCTCGGTACCTGATAGGATATCGATGACGACCCCACCCCCCTTTTTGTCGTCTAATGGTAGGCTATAATCTTGTGTTTTAGTCACTTATTACACTCTAATTTATAGCACTTTAATTGAGTTTAAGCTTTAATCTCTAGTGTTGTGCACTAATTATGTGTTTAATGCCTTATAGGAGTGATTTTAAGTGATGTAAATGTAATTGATTGAATTTGAGCTATTTGGAGCTTTGAAGTATGAGTAAAATCCCAACGGATTAAGCCAGGATCATGTTCGGGGGTCGAGAACCACATCTGGTATCAAAAAGTCAAGAAAAAGCGGACTCTGAGAATTTTCCACACCCGCGACACATGGGGCCGCGCGTGTGGTGTCGTGCCTGTACATTTTTGCTGCCTTTTGAAAGTTCAAGCTACTATATAGGCTCCACTACTACGCCGCATGGCGCGTCACCCCATGCGGCGCGCCTGTGCATTTTTTACAAAGTAACAATCCAATTTCGGCTAGGAGAAGGTGGTTTCGTGTGGGCCCGACCCTACTTAGTATAAATACATGTAAAACATTATTTTTGGGACTTTTGACACATCTTATACCTAAGGTAGCTAAAGAGGAGGTTGAGAAGCAAAAGCACAAAGAATTCATCATTCAATCCTCACTCAAGACACGACTTTGGATCATTTTATGTTTACTTTAAGCATATTGTTGATGAATTGCTTTGTATCTATGGACTATTTCTCTTAAGGGTTTGATGGATTTGGTGTATTGATATATGTTTGTGGATTATAACTCTAGTTTTATGTATTGAATCGTTTTGGATGTTTTAATAATTGCATCTATATTCACCAGTTCATGTAATCGAGAGAGTCATAACTTGTGATATCTTTGCATTATATTTGTCTGTTGAATTCATTAATTCTTCTTAGTAATCGGAGCAGCCTAGTTGAATTGTTATTAAACCTAGTTAGGAGGATAATCGAGAGAGGTTCTCCTAAATACCAATCCACTACGAATTCTTGCATATCTTCACGTGCTTAAATTTGGTTCATCTTGTGAGGTTGAGACTTAAACGTGTGAATTAATAATCAAGTGAATTCGAGAGCTCACTTGAACATTAGAAGTGAAATATCTAGAGTTATATCCCAAACAATTATCTTGCACTTATTCCATCAAAACCATGTTTTCTCCCATTGATAACCTTCTTTGCTTACTCATTATTGCAATTGTCATTAGTCAGTAGTTAGACTCGTAGTTAATTTTAACTTTTAATNAGCAAGGGTTGCTTCAAACCCTTCAGAATTGTTGTGTCTTCAGAGAAAAGCCAAACGAAGATCCAAACAACCATCTAATGGACTTCGAGGAGATTATGAACACCTTCAATACAATTATGTTTCACAAGATCCTGTCTACTTAAGGGCATTCCCCGTTAACACTCAAAAGATGATGCAAAGCACTGGCTTCAAAGCTTGCCCTAGGGGTCAATTAGAACATGGGAGGAGATGACTAGAAAATTTCTTGATAAATATTTACTCCTCAGCTAAGATGGGCAAGTTTAGAAGAGAAACCCCTAACTTCTGCCAGAACGAGACTAGAACTATGTTTGAAGCATGGGAGAGGTTTAAGGAGGTAGTATGAAAGTGTAAACATAGCGAAATTGAACTCTAAATGCAACTCCAGGACTTTTGGGATGGATTGACACCAGCCTCATGTAGAACATTGAGCAATGCAGCTGGAGGCCCGTTGATGAAAAAGACTCCAGAGGAGATAGTCACAATTCTAGATGAGTTATCTAAAGATACATATCAGTGGCCCTCTGAGATTGCTAAAAGAAGAAGATCAAGTAGTGTTCACCAAGTTGATGCTTAACATATCCGTGACAGGTACAAGTTGATGCGATGGCCGAAGAAATACGGAAGCTCACCTTAGCTTCAATAAAAAGTGAGCCTCATGCAGCTTGGGATTATATGTGGAAGAGGAACACCCTACTCATCAGGGCCAAGACTCAACTGAGGAAGTTAATGCTGTTGGGAAATTATAACTTCAATGCAAATGGGTCAAAAAGGCACCCCGGTTTCTCATGGAGTCATCTGGGGGTACTGCAAATGCATGGAAACAAAACAATCCCAGAATT
>NW_017687138.1:5482-6164 GCF_001879085.1 Nicotiana attenuata | reverse complement strand
GATGGCGCGTACAACTGAAGAATCAGAGGGCATGTTGGCCGCGGTCCACCGCGACCGCGGCAAAACCGCGGCAGGAAGCGAAAATTTCAGGGACTAAAGTGCAAAATATTGGAATTTAAGCCTAAACCCTATATTAAACAAAGGAGACTGGCCAAGAACAAGAGGGGGACATATTTTGGACATAGATTCGACCTAAGGAGGCAAGAACACATTGGGAGCAAGGCGGAGAATTCTTCTACGAGTTTTTTACTTCCTCTTCCTATTTTTCATTGTTGGTTATGACTTTTAGTATTGTAGTTTTACATACTATTATGAATAGCTAATTTGTTATCTAGAGTTTTGATAGAACCTTTTGTAGGATAAATTCTTGTTATGCTTTTATATAATTGAGCCATAGCTTTTCTCTATTTGTTCAACTACGTTTATATTGTGGTTGGTTAAAGAGCTCTCAATTAGCTGTGCCTATTTAGTATGCATAACTCGGGAGAGAGTGCATATTTATGTAATTGTTGAACAACACCACTCCCAGAGTATATGAGGGATCAATAACCGAGGGTTTAAAGGTGGGATTAGGTATAACGAAGCCTTGGGTGCGATCTGAAGTGAGCTGTATTAAAAGCCAGCTAGCGTAGCTTGGGAGAGTGCGTCTAGTAAATTGTCGTAATTACTCGGGAGAGATTTA
>NW_017687138.1:0-832 GCF_001879085.1 Nicotiana attenuata | reverse complement strand
TATTTTAAAACTCTAGCTTCCTTATAACTGGAAACTTCAGCTCTAGAGCTGTAAGTTTTCGGTAACTAAACTAAACTTCAGTCTCTAGTAGCTTGAAGTTTTTTATGTTTTAACTGGAAAACTTCAGCTCTAGAGCTGAAGTTTTTATTTTATAACTTGAAAACTTCAGCTCTAGAGCTGAAGTTTCCGGGTTACTAAACAAAAACTTCAGCTTTAGAGCTGAAGTTTTTATTTTATAACTGGCAAATTTCAGCTCTAGAGCTGAAGTTTCCCGGTTACTAAACAAAAGCTTATAAAATAAAACTTCAGCTCTAGAGCTGAAGTTTTTATTTTATAACTGGCAAACTTCGGCTCTAGAGCTGAAGTTCGCGAGTTAAAAAAAAAAACTTCAGCTCTAGAGCTTAACTTCAGGCCTGACTACTAAAATGCTGAAATTTTGTGTAATTGTCTTTGCTACTTCAGTCCCGTGTGCTGAAGTTATGTGAAAAAGCGGGTACGCTTGCAATTTTTTTTGCAAAGCGGGCACAGGTTAAAATGTGGCATAAAAAATAAGTATAGATGCAAATGCCCCTCATAAATCGTTAATACTTAGCTGTTGGCACGAGATTAATATAAATGAAAAATATGTTCAGTGATATTTCATAGGCCCAAATTTATTTAGGCGTGTACATATATATAGACATATGTGAAAGTGGAGAGATATCTTGTTCTATTATAACAAAATATGGATTATTGAGGAGCTATCCTTTTTGTTGCCTTTTTTCTCCTGTAGCTCTTTGTTCAAAATTTCTTTTTCTTTTTTCCTTCTTTTTTCAGGGGGGTTAGGGGTTTG
>NW_017687137.1:3803-6164 GCF_001879085.1 Nicotiana attenuata | reverse complement strand
TCTAACTATTTTTGGAAACAGTACTCTTTTTTTTCGTTTTGTTGGCAAATACACTATTCCTGAAAGCAAGTATTCTTTTTTTTTATATTGTCTTTTCAGTGGCAAAATAAATAAACTAATATGAAAATAAAACTCTTTTTGTTTTTCTTTTCCATTTTTCTTCTTTTTTTTTTTCATTTTCTCAAAAATTCGGCAGCATTTCGGCACTACTTGGACATTGGTTTTTCTAATATAGGTAATTAACTCTCTACACTGCTATTTTCTCTTTTTCTCTTTTTGTTTTTTTTTCAATTTTTTTTTCAGATATTCAAAGCCGGTCGGCATGCGAGTCCAAAACAAATAAATGCACAAGTAGGATGCATCAGGATGGTCCATTATTCCGGGTACACCTGTTCTAGACGGACCCAACCCCTGTGTTGAGTCCCCTAAGTCAAAATGCACGTGATGCAAATAAGCGTTCCTACTAGGGATCCGGCATGAAGTCAAGTTCTTCTAGGTTCAAAACCTGGGTATGTGTTCTAGACTGTGTACCCGAGCGGACAACTCGAGTCGAGGAGGGGGCTACGTACCGGGAACCAAAAGGCCATCCGGTTAGTAACTTGTCCGACCTCTTTCTTATTTCAGGGTATTGACACTAACAGAATAGGGAGTCTCCACCAGTGAGCACATCCCCGGAGGTGAGAAGAGAAGGGTTTCGACACAGTTTATATACAATCCAGATAATATCAAAGCGGTAAAAAGCAACATTTTGCACATTTAGCATGAAACATGTAGAAAAATCAGATAAAGCCAAATACAACAATATATCTAAGCTCGAATTCTGAACCCTGAACCAAAGTTCTGGGTTCTTGTCCCCAGCAGAGTCGCCAGAGCTGTCACACCTCCCTTTTCGCTACACCCGGTGAGGGTGCAAAGGAGTTTTTCCAATTAAAGGACAGTCGGAACGGGATTTATTATTAATATTCAGAGTCGCCACTTGGGAGATTAATGGTGTCCCAAGTCACCGGTTGAATCCCGATCCGAGGAAATTATGACTCTGTTAACAGTCCGCGAACCAGAACTCCGAGTAAGGAATTCTGTTAACCCGGGAGAAGGTGTTAGGCATTCCCGGATTCCGTGGTTCTAGCACGGTTGCTCAACTGTCATATTTGGCTTATTTATTTGATTCTAGTACATGTTTTAACCTATGTGCTTTTTGACTTTGAACCGCTTTTATTTATTATTTTAAAGAGAATTGCAACGTTGTGAAAATGTGTCTCGAACCGCGTCACATAAATGCACCCGCGGTTTTTGATACATTTCGACTTCGTTGAGATTTGGATTTGGGTCACATAAATGTGCACTTCGATTTAGGAAGGTAAAATTGTTTAAAAAAAAAAAAAAGCGACGCCTAAAGTGGCTAGCGTCTTATTAACTTTGCGGGAAGCCATGAAAATTCGCTAAATGGCATGTCCCGAGTTTCTAAATATTTTTTTATATAATCGTTTAATGAGGGCCCCGCAATTTATATGTTTTGATTTGGCGAGGCTCGTCTCATTTATTTTAAGGCCAACCTAAAAGCAACTACAATTTTTCTATTTATTATTTGTCTCTAAAAGGCCAATTAACTTACAATTATAAATTCGGGCCTCGAATTCAGGTTCGAATTCAAACAAAAGGGAAGACCCTTTTAGCTTGAACCCGCTACCTAATTCGAAACCCAATTTTTATATTCATGAATTAATTCCTTATATATGCTCAATACCATTTTTAAGGGTTTTTCTGATTCAAGGAAGATTTTGGGGCCTTAAAGACCCGGCCCAGAGTTTGAATGCTCAGCACCCTTTGGGCTTCAGCGTGAGCCCAGGTACTGTTGCAGGTATTAAGTCTAGACTGCCTGGGAAAGGCACGAGAGCCCAAACTACATGAAAATAGACTGTTGAGCATTCCGTTATTACCTCCTACCAAGATTGGATTCAGTTGAACACCTCAGAGATATTCCACATTATTTACCAAGCATTCAATGATTTATGAAGAAAAAAAAAAACAAACAGCATCACATCACTTATACTAATGAAGCATGGATTATTCTAAATTCAGGCACGACTTAAATTTCCTTATTCGCTTATCTATTAATAAGTTTTTAACTATTATTATACAGGAAATCAAATAGAAAGCGTGACTAGATTTAAGTAACAACAATTATCAACCCAGGTTGACACCTATTAAACTAATTATTTCTTACTGAATCAATGTTCAATGTAAAATCATACAAACCTAAGCTATATCTCATCAGTAGCCATGGCTGAACTAAACCAAAGTAAACTTATTAATTTCGAACATAACAGACTTCTCTAATTAATTTGACAGCCTGTTGTTTAT
>NW_017687137.1:0-993 GCF_001879085.1 Nicotiana attenuata | reverse complement strand
ACTATTTTTGTTCAAATCTCCAATTTTAAAACAAACGGCCGGTTTTGCAGTTACGGCCTTTCAGCACTTCGGGGAGAAGATTTTAAGGTTGTGCCTGCTAACCATTGAAACTGACTCGGGGTGGCTGTTCTCGCAAAAATAGCCTTCCGGCGCCCTTTTAGGGACATGCGGCTTGTTTTAGACAAGAACGGCGGCACCCGACTTATTCATGACGAAATTTAAAAAAAATTTGGCATTTTTGGCTATTTTTGAAAAGGGGAGGTTGGACCCGATGAGGGTTGCCTACGTATCTCACATCCGGTGAGAATCAAACCAGCGTAGTTCGGGAAAATAAAACTAACTATTTTTTGAAAACAAAACTTTTTTCTTTTTTTTTTTTTTTTTAGTTTGGTCAAATACACTATTTCTGAAAGCAAGACTTTTTTTTCGTATTTTCTTTTTCAATGGCAAATAAAACAAACTAATTAGAAAATAAAACTCTTTTTGTTTTTCTTTTTCCATAAAGAAAAATACCTTTCTTCTTTTTTTTTTCTTTCAATTTTCTCGAAAATCCGGCGGAATTTCGGCACTACTTGGACATTGGTTTTTCTAATATAGGTAATTAACTCTCTACACTGCTATTTTCTCTTTTTCTCTTTTTATTTTTTTTCCAATTTTTTTTTTCAGATATTCAAAGCCGGTCAGCATGCGAGTCCAAAACAAATAAATGCACAAGTAGGATGCATCAGGATGGTCCATTATTCCGGGTACACCTGTTCTAGACGGACCCAACCCCTGTGTTGAGTCCCCTAAGTCAAAATGCACGTGATGCAAATAAGCGTTCCTACTAGGGATCCGGCATGAAGTCAAGTTCTTCTAGGTTCAAAACCTGGGTATGTGTTCTAGACTGTGTACCCGAGCGGACAACTCGAGTCGAGGAGGGGGCTACGTACCGGGAACCAAAAGGCCAGTCCGGTAGTAACTTGTCCGACCTCTTTCTATTTCAGGGTATTG
>NW_017687136.1:5268-6164 GCF_001879085.1 Nicotiana attenuata | reverse complement strand
ATATATATATATATATATATATATATATATATATATATATATATATATATATGGGCTTATTTTATAATACTCAAAATTATTATATAATCTAGAATTATATAGTTTTTCTAATACGAGAATTGTAACATGAATGAAAGAGGAACAAGAGAGATGCGTTCCTGTTAGAATAAAGATTAAATTTGAAGTTAAGAAGAAAATAACTTACCTTTGATACTCTTTTTCATTATCAAGAAAATAGGTTTGACTGTATAAGAAGATTTGTACCGCTAGGAATCAATACTGTGTCGATAACGACATACACGCATATATAAAGAGGGAGTATAGAAGAAAAAAGACAAAAACATCTCATGTTTGTTCGCCCAAGTTTTACTAGCTATACCATTAATTTCTTTTCTCTTTTTTACTGTTCTTGAAGAAAATATACTAATGAAAACTATAGTTCATGAAGGTTTCATTTATAATAAAAATATTATACTTGTAATTTCACCATATGTAAATTTATTTTTTATAGGCATACGTATGATTTTTATCTTTCTACTTCTATAAAATTTATACTAAAAATTGAGTAATGTCTTTTATAACCGCGCGGAGCGCGAAAAATTTTGCTAGTCATCAAATAAAGCTATGAAAAGTCTCAAAACACAAAAAGTAAGCTAGTACTCAAACGACCGATAAAATCGTTACAATTTTGCATAAAATAATACATAAATCCTAGCATCTTTTTTATGTGTAATATTTATGCGAAAAAGAAATATGAATTACACATTGAATTAACAATGCTATGTTTTCTATGGAAAAGAGGAGTGACAATTGTATTAAACAATGCTAGATTCTGTTGGGGATTATTTCTTCCTAGTTCGTACCAAACGACACCTTAGGAAACAGGAAGAGAGGGG
>NW_017687136.1:0-618 GCF_001879085.1 Nicotiana attenuata | reverse complement strand
GGAACACCACTTTTGACATATCATCGTCGTCCGCGCCCAGCATCAGGTCCAGCTGATTCATGTCCTGCACCTGACCCTGCTAATACTGCGGACTTGTCTCCTCTTAATCAACCGATTGCACTTCGGAAAGGTATACGGGCCACCCTTAATCCTAATCCCCATTATGTCGGTTTAAGTTATCATCGTTTGTCATCACCCTATTATGCTTTTCTATCTTCTTTATCCTCTGTTTCCATCCCTAAGTCTACAGGTGAAGCATTGTCTCATCCAGGATGGTGACAGGCTATGATTGACGAGATGTCTGCTTTACATACGAGTGGTACTTGGGAGCTCGTCCCTCTTCCTTCAGGTAAATCTACTGTTGGTTGTCGTTGGGTGTATGCAGTCAAGGTTGGTCCGAATGATAAGGTTGATCGTCTTAAGGCTCGTCTTGTTGCCAAAGGATATACTCAAATATTTGGGCTCGATTACAGTGATACCTTCTCTCCTGTGGCTAAGATAGCATCAGTCCGCCTTTTTCTATCCATGGCTGTTGTTCGCCATTGGCCCCTCTACTCAGCGTGGACTATTAAGAATGTACTTTTTACGTACGGTCGTACCTTGAGGATAGTAAGTTTA
>NW_017687135.1:5461-6164 GCF_001879085.1 Nicotiana attenuata | reverse complement strand
TCTAAATCCATCTTTTTCAACAGGGTTGTTCATCTATAAATATCATACGAGCTAAAGCCCTCCTACATGCCTCTTGATCAAATTTTCAAGGGATAAGTGAGACATCACCTGTTTGACCTTTCTATTGAAAAGCTAATTTTGTCTGACTTGTCTTCGCCTTGTTGGGATTGTTCGAACACTTGAGAATATCCGATAGCAAATTGCTTGTACCACTGTTTTTGGTATTAGCTACATATTCTTCTGAACAGTACTTGCATTTTGCTTTTTTAACACCCTCGGCGATATAAACTAGGCAGACTGAAAATGAAATAAAACCTAACCCTAAAATAAAAGTTTAGTATTTATAGATGCCCTAATAATTTTGGATCGTATCGGGTTAAAATTAAACAATTCGAATCCGATCCGTATATCCGAAATTTTTAATAAGCATAATCCGAAAATCCAATCTAAATATTCGAAATTCGAAGTCCGAAAATTGAGTAGATTGGTTCCGATTAAGAATATCCGATCCAAATGCACAGCCCTACTGATAGTCCTTTGCACACCAAAATCTTATTGAGTTTTGAAGACTGACAAAGGAACTCAGACATGAACCAGGTCCATCCAGTGGTCCATCCCTCAGGTTCACAAAAAACGGGCAGATTCAAAGCATGTGGGATGCACGTGAAGGAGATAAAGCTTAAACTTGGTGTATTTAATAATC
>NW_017687135.1:0-1371 GCF_001879085.1 Nicotiana attenuata | reverse complement strand
CTCCTTGTCACTTGGCCCAACAGTCCATCATAAAATGGCCCACGTTTGAAGCCCTTACCTGATATGGCCCAGGTTGTACATAATCTGAAAATTATTTTTCACCAGTTAGCCCACCCTATTTTTTTCTTTTCTTCGTTCTTCTTCTTCTTCCTCTTTCACGACTTTGCACCCCAAAGTTTCTCTATCATTATATATATATTCTTCAATTCTCCTTCCAGATTCAAAGCTGATAATCACTATTAAGATGAGAAGAAAAAATACCACTTAAGAGAATTATTATTTTTGGAGTCACCATTAAAGGTCATTCGAAACTTCAATTTCAAAAATTGAATTTTTCGATTTTGTTAGTTGTTTGAATTGGGTGTTGGCCCAATTGATTGGGATCGTCAAGGGAAGTTCAAAACTCAAATTTGAAGTGATTTGGAGCAGATTTGAGTTAAATTTCAGAAGATGCCCAAAGAAGAAGAATAACCAGTGAAACTCCATTAATAGGATTCATTTGTAGTGTATAATAGTGTATAATATTGTATAAGTAATGTATAATAGTGTATAAACACATCTTATACATTATTTTACACAAGGTTGATGCATTATTTACAGGTATTTGGTGGATTTTTTACATTTCTTCTTCTTCTTCTTCAACTGCTACACCTATATACATGGTGTATCACTAACATTTTCACTACTGTGCTTATACATTTTTATATATATATATTTTTTATACACTTTTATACAACTATATATATAATATACCTCTTTGTATAAAAGTGTATAAGCATCTCTGACGATTTTTTTGTACGATTTTCACTTGCAATTCTTGATTAAGACTATACCAAATCTCCACTAAATGACTTCAAACTTTGTATACAGTCTACTTAGACTAATTTTAATAAGTTCAAACAATACCCACTCCAAATTTCTCATAAAATCATATTCAAAAACTAACAAGATTAGCATTAAAGAAGATGAGGTTTTAGATTTCTCGCGTCTGTTCGTGAATTTTCTTAGTTGTGATAGGTATGTAGAAACTTGAGGAAAAAGGAGAATGGAAATATTTCACGCTTGAAGATATAGAGAATAAAAAAGCTGGAAAAAAAATTCAGATCTATGCTTATTAATATTTGGCTGCACATTGCAAAACTTGTAAGTGGGCTAAAATAATACAAGGTCAACTTATGGAGTACATTATTACGTAATTAGCCATTTAATTTCTGCAAAAAATTTTAGAATCCTTTCGATAGGAAATTTCTCTTTTACAATTCAAACTTATACTCCATCTGCCAAATACATTAATGGCCCCTCAAAGTGGCTCCAATATTAAGACCTACATAGAAAGTGTATCTATTTAAAACCACAACAATCTGTAACGCG
>NW_017687134.1:0-6164 GCF_001879085.1 Nicotiana attenuata | reverse complement strand
CATCTGCGGTCCCGCTTCTGCGGTCCTTGAACCGCAGATGCGGTTATGACAGAAGCAGCAGCCTTCAGCCTTTCTCAACTTTCTAACTTCACTCGAGCCTCGGTCATTTGACGACTCGGGGCTCCCGAGCCCCGCCCGAACATACCGACAAGTCTTAAAATCACGAGGCGGACCTACTCGAACCCTCGGAACTCCCAAAACAACACTAAATCTCTATAATCACCCCTAAAACCAAATGAATCAAACTATTGAATCCTTAAGTTCTTAATTCTCCTCTAACGGTCAAAACGCCCTTAAACTACTCGGATTGACACCAAATTTTACGGGCAAGTCTTAATGACATTACGACCTGTAACCAAGCTTTGGAACCAAAATCCGAGGCCGATTACCTAGGAACATCAACTGATTTCTTAGTTTCTTGAATTCTTTAAAGCTTCCATTAAACAATTTTAGATAAAATTTTCATTACTACGGCTAGGGACCTCGGAAATTCGATTTTTCCGGGACACACCCAGGTCCATATTTTTCCCACGGACCCTCCAGGAAAAATTGCCAATAACGGATCCGGGCCCATTTTTCCCAAAATATTGACAGAAGTCAAAACTTGGTCTTTTTAAGAAATCCTAAAGAAGCAAATGGGCATATTTTATTTACTAAATGAACTCTACCAATCCCGAACCAATCGCCCCCGCAAGTTCGTAAACTAGCTAAAGCAAAGTACGGGAGGCTTTATTACAGGGGAACGGGGGATTCAAAAAGGCTAAACGATCGGTCGCGGCCATTTAAATTTTAGCTCAAAATTGCCTGTGGGGCCCAAGGCAAGTTGCATCTATGAAAATGCGACTGCCACTATTTCCAAGCCAAAAAAGGCAGTCCCTGCCTTTCACTAAATCTGTCATAACTTTCGCGTACAAATGTCGGAATGGACGGAATGGTTTAACTTTTCTGGAAACTAGAATGCAAGGGCTACAACTTTCCATGTTTTGAATGTTTTCAGATTTCCTTATGGATTTAGAGTGTATATATCTTCCAAAAGTAGCACTCCTCGCATCAAACATTTTCAAAATTTCAAAATAGCTTTACAACCCTTATTCAATCAATTCATACGGTCAAATGATCGCAGAAGCGGCCCAAGGCAGGCCCAAGGGAAGCCGCAGATGCGGCCTTATTTCCGCAGAAGCGGTTCCGCATAAGCGCTTCTTAGACCGCAGATCCGGTCCAGCCTCCCTTAGCCCAGAGCCGCAGATCCGGCCTTATTTTCGTAGGTGCGGGACCGCAGATCCGGTCCCCAAACCGCAGAAGCGGAAATCGCTGGGCAGTGAACTCTTTTAATTCGAACTTAAGTGCATTTATTTCACATTCTTCTCCACACTTGGGCGAAATTGGGGCTTCCAAAGAGAGGGTTTCCACATATCATCACAAGGTAAGTAATTTCCACTCTCCCTTAGCTTAAATTCATGAACATTAGATAGATTAAACACTAGAAATTAAGTAAAAATCAAGGGTTAGAGCTAGACCTAGGGTTTCGATAAAACTAAGACTTAATCATGTAATTTACTATGTAATGAACTAGAAATCATATATTATCGATCCTTAGGGCATAGAGAACAATTTCCTTCGAAAAATCTCGGAATCCGGGTGCGTGGGCCCGGGGTCGGAATTTAGGAAACTTGTGGGAAAGGTTGGGAAATTACTTATATGGTTAGAATTCGACCTTTTGAGCCTTTATTGACTAGCTCTTACCTATTTTAACTAGTTTGCGATCGTTCGGCTTCGAATTAAGAGCTTGGGCTTGTTCTTGATATTCGGGAGCGCGCTTTGGAGCGAGGTGAGTCTCCTTTCTAACTTTGTGAGGGGGAACTGTCCCCATAAGATTAATAATTGAGTAATTGTGCTAAATGCGGGGGCTACGCACGCGCTAGGTGACGAGAGCCCGTGCGTAGCTACTACTATGTCAATGGTCCGGGTAGCTTAGGACCCACATCATGCTTGTTTCATATGACTCTATTTAATATCTTGTTACTATGAGCACCTAGGATATGTTAGGGATTTTGAAAAGGGAATAACAACGTACTTGTATAAATGTTGAAGTCTTGCTTGGCAAGTATGACTATTGATGTGCCTTGTGTGTATACTTGATATTCCTACTTATTTGTGGATCGGGCCGATCGCCTCGGTATGAATAGATGCATCTATAGGCGCACCGTCGACCCTCGGCAAGTGCACAGTTTATTTCTGTAGGATCGGGCCGTCGCCTCGGCATATTTGCGCATGCTTTTATAGCTTTGCCTGAGTTTGTTAACTATTAGAATTACACTTTCATGACTCGAATGGAACTGATAATTGTGAATAAAGTAAATGATTAATTGGAATCTTAGCGAGAATATGATTTATATGCCTAGTTGTAAACTGTTGCCTGTTCTAGATTTTTATTGTTAACTTAAACTTACGATATTATTTGGCCCTAGTGTGTGTCAAGTCGACCTCTCGTCTCTACTCCTTCGAGGTTAGGCGAGATACTCACTGGGTACATATTGTTTATGTACTCATGCTACGCTTCTGTACTTAAATGTACAGGGTCTGAGTGTCGACGCCCCCTTTTTTTTCTCTCGGAATCGGGTTCACGACATTTGGGAAGACAACTCTTATCCCACTTTGGGAATTGGGTTTTTTGATAGTTTGGAGAGTCTCCACCTAATGATTATAGTGCATTAGGAAAGTTTTAGAAGAATTAAAGATGCAGACCAGAGTTTTGGGTAAGGGCTTGAAATTATCTCGAGGGGAAGGTGTTAGGCACCCCCCAAGATCCACTAGTGTGGTTCCCGGCCATGCTACAATTGTGACTTTAGATGTAAATGTAAATAAACAAGTACAAGAAGCACAAAAGGTTAAAAGAAGTGCTGAATTTTAAAGGATCAATTTTTGTAAAAAACGTGCAAGTAGAGGAAAAGGTCAAGTACTTAGTGCAAACAATCCGAAAGATCATGCGAGAAGCAGAAATTGAAAATGCAATAGCTTTAAAGATTCAGAAAATTTTGTTAAACTAATAAAGAAGGAGAAAGGGGTCCTAGGTTTATACATTACATGGATCATTCGCACAACACTGGTTCATAGTTGTACGCGGAGTGTTATCGTGTAATCATCATCTCCATGTCTACCCTTCCCACCCCGTTAAGGTATTAAAGCGCGAAACGGTATCGTTTACTTACCGCATGCTACTACCCGTCCCAATCCTATTAGTCCCGGGGTATTAGGACTTCTAATCCTAAAGGGGAAGAAAGGGATGGGGGCCTTTGTGGAGTTTAAAGGATAAAATTCTAGCTCGACATTCAAAACAAGTATCAAGTAAAAGGGGAGGACAAGCAAGCATACAAGGCTCAAATTAACCCCAGAAGTCAAACAATCATTTAGTTTAGCATGCCTTGACAAATACTGATTTGGTCTTAGATTAAGTTAAGCAGCAAGCGGACTGGTTCAACACATGTATTTAAACAGAGAGTCTGCATTAGGCAACTCGGATACAGTTGCCAGGGACTGACCCAATTCATTAATTAGCCAACCTTTGTTTATGAGTTGAAATAAAAACCTAGGCGTAGGATCTATTAATTTCAGGAAAAAGATGCAAAGAGTTACCAGTAGTTTCAGAAAAGATGCAAGTTGATATTAGAAAAAGAATTATCAGTTTAAACAAAGAGAAAAGATGCAAACCGATTTTAGAAAAGAGTTACCAGTTGTTTCAGAAAAGATGTAGACTGATTAAAAGGTTTACGAGTTTCGGGGGAGTGCAGATTGGTTATAGGAAAAAGGTTTACCAATTTTAGCGGGTTTCAGAAGTAGAAAATTACCAGTTTTAGTAAAGACACTAGTTCCAGCAATCGGTACTGCTTAAGAACGAATGATGCTATTAAAGATGAGGTTTCCCATAGGCATGCTTTCTATATGTGGACAACATAACTGACTCAGCTAGGTTTGACCATGATGCATGTACAGTTTAACGGAGCAAGGTTTCTATCTCGAAGTGCTAGACTGGTACCCTTGAGCGGACAACTCAAGAGGGAAAGGCACGGAACCGTCGACTACACCGTTGATCGACTGGTTTTACCGAAAATATGCCTTTGCCAAATTTAGGGGGTGGTAGTATTGGAAGTGCGCAACTACTCATTATAAGCGTTGCTATAGTATTTGTTTAGCACGAGTGGAATATGATGTTGAAGATGCAGTTTACAAGGATGAAACAAATTGACATGTATTTTCACGTTCATACAATAAATTTTACAATAATTGCTCAGAAATTACAACAGTATTGATGGAAAAGCAATAAATGAAAGTAATTAAAGAAAAAGAAACAAAAGAAACAAGTTAGTTTCAAATAAAGACATTAAACAAAAGCAATAAAGTCACATATAGCATGCAATGGTAAAAGCCTAAAGAAGTCCCCAGCAGAGTCGCCATGCTGTCGACGCCTCCTTTTTTTTTCCTCGTCGGAATTGGGTTCACGTACATTTGGGTAAGACAACTCATATCCCACTTTGGAACTTGGATTTTTGTAGAGTTTGAGTAGTCGCACCAATGATATAGTGCATTAGGACACTTTTAGAAGAATTAAAGATGCAGACCAGAGTTTTGGGTAAGGGCTTGAAATTATCTCGAGGGGAAGGTGTTAGGCACCCCTCAAGATCCACTAGTGTGGTTCCCGGCCATGCTACAATTGTGACTTTAGATGTAAATGTAAGTAAACAAGTACAAGAAGCACAAAAGGTTAAAAGAAGTGCTGAATTTTAAAGGATCAGTTTTTGTAAAAAACGTGCAAGTAGAGGAAAAGGTCAAGTACTTAGCGCAAAAAATCCGAAAGATCATGCGAGAAGCAGAAATTGAAAATGCAATAGCTCTAAAGATTAAGAAAATTTTGTTAAACTAATAAAGAAGGAGAAAGGGGTCCTAGGTTTATACATTACATGGATCATTCACACAACACTGGTACTTAGTTGTACGCGGAGTGTTATCGTGTAATCATCGTCTTCGTGTCTACCCTTCCCACCCCGTTAAGCTATTAAAGCGCGGAACGGTATCGTTTACTTATCACATGCTACTACCCATCCCAATCCTATTAGTCCCGGGGTATTAGGACTTCTAATCCTAAAGGGGAAGAAAGGGATGGGGGCCTTTGTGGAGTTTAAAGGATAAAATTCTATCTCGACATTCAAAACAAGTATCAAGTAAAAGGGGAGGACAAGCAAGCATACAAGGCTCAAATTAACCCCAGAAGTCAAACAATCATTTAGTTTGGCATGCCTTGACAAATACTGATTTGGTCTTAGATTAAGTTAAGCAGCGAGCGGACTGGTTCAGCACATGTATTTAAACAGAGAGTCTACATTAGGCAACTCAGATATAGTTGCCAGGGACTGACCCAATTCATTAATTAGCCCACCTTTGTTTATGAGTTGAAATAAAAATCTAGGCGTAGGATCTATTAATTTCAGGAAAAAGATGCAAAGAGTTACCAGAGTTTCAGAAAAGATGCAAGTTGATTTTAGAAAAAGAATTATCAGTTTAAACAAAGAGAAAAGATGCAAACCGAATTTAGAAAAGAGTTACCAGTTGTTTCAGAAAAGATGTAGACTGATTAAAAGGTTTACCAGTTTCGGGGGAGTGCAGATTGGTTATAGGAAAAAGGTTTACCAATTTTAGCGGGTTTCAGAAGTAGAAAATTACCAGTTTTAGTAAAGACACTAGTTCCAGCAATCGATACTGCTTAAGAACGAATGATGCTATTAAAGACGAGGTTTCCTATAGTCATGCTTTCTATACGTTTACCGATTTTAACACCCTTTCATGACATTAATAGGAGTCTTATACACATGATGTCTATATGCAACTTTGTTATTAAGCCTATAAACAGTTTGCCTAATGACATTTGTATATGCAGAAATGCAAGAGCCTATAGACATGATCTCTATATGTGTCATTACAGAACATGAATGTTATATCCTATAGACATGCTTTCTAGGTGATTTTGCGGTAAAGTTAAGCGTTAAATCCTATAGGCATGGTCTCTATGTGATTGAATCAGTATTAAAGACCCTATAGGCAGGACTTCTAGTTCGAATAAAAATCCTAACTCATGATTTCTACCCCTTGGATGCAAGAAAAGTAAAGACCGC
>NW_017687133.1:5507-6164 GCF_001879085.1 Nicotiana attenuata | reverse complement strand
GATTACTATGGATTTCGTGAGTGGTCTCCCTCGGACTTTGAAGAAGTTTGATTCGATTTGGGTGATTGTGGATCGGCTAACCAAGTCCGCGCACTTCATTCCAGTATGTACTACCTATTCATCGGAGCGGCTGGCAGGGATCTTTATCCAGGAGATTGTTCGATTGCATGGTGTTCTAATGTCCATTATCTCAGACAGGGGTACTCAGTTTACTTCTCAGTTCTGGAAGACTTTTCAGCGAGAGTTGTGTACACAGGTGGAGTTGAGCACAGCATTTCATCCTCAGACGGACGGACGGTTCGAGCGTACTATTCAGATATTGGAGGACATGTTGCGTGCCTGTGTTATTGATTTTGGAGGTTCTTGGGATGGGTTTTTGCCGCTTACAGAGTTTGCCTACAACAACAGTTATCAATCGAGCATTCAGATGGCTCCGTATGAGGCGTTGTATGGGAGGCGGTGTAGATCTCCTGTTGGTTGGTTCGAGCCCGGTGAGGCTAGGCTATTGGGGACAGAGATGGTTCAGGATTCCTTGGAGAAGGTGAAGCTGATTCAGGAGAGGCTTCGTACAGCTCAGTCGCGTCAAAAGAGTTATGCGGACCGGAAGGTTTGAGATGTGTCTTATATGGTTGGTGAGAAGGTCTTGCTGAAGGTTTC
>NW_017687133.1:0-691 GCF_001879085.1 Nicotiana attenuata | reverse complement strand
AATATTAATATTAAACCCAATCCGTATTTCTGTTTTGGTAACAGAAAAGTAACTACCCTCTTCAATTTTCCCTCTTTATTTTCTCTCTTTATTATTGAGTAAATGGTCATTTATGTAATGACATTTATGTTGTGGGCGTTTTGCATAAACAACCATTCTGAAGAGTTGCACCTCTTCAGATTTCAGCCCAACTTTGGCTATAAATACAACACTATTCTGCTCAGAATTTCACTACGATTTTCTGAGTTTTCTCTCCTTCTTCTGCATACTTTTAGCATCAAACAAAGTAAAAAGTAAGTGTGATTTGCTACCAAACTTTGTGTTCGCTGAAACACTGGGGTTTGAAGTACCACTACACCAGTGTGTAATTCGTTCTATCCTGGGAGAAAATAATCCATAACCTTGGATACTAGGAGGGGATTAAATTCCTTAAGGAAACACTGTGAATTCAGTGGGCTCGAATTGGTTTTATGTCATTTCTGTTTATGTCATTTCTGTTTATGTTCATTTCTGTTTATATTCATTTATATTTCCAGAATTATTTTACAAATACAGTTTACTAACAAGCTTATGGAATTTAATATATTTTCTGTATTTGTACTTACTGTTTCTGGAAGAGTAAAACCTTTGTGGTTTTGTACTCTATTAAAATCTACGTGATTTTAACGTTTGTGTCATTCTTTTACAGAAA
>NW_017687132.1:5428-6164 GCF_001879085.1 Nicotiana attenuata | reverse complement strand
CACGTACTCGTGGCAGCGTCATTCTTTCCCGTTGAAATCTATCTACGAACTCTCTAAGCAACTCTGAGTCTCCTTGTTTGATTTTGAAGATATCTTCCATTCGCTTTTCAACTTTTTGAGCTCCCGAGTGTGCTTTGATAAATAAATCTGCAAGCTCAGCAAACGAATTTATAGATTTTTCAGTTAAAAGAGAATACCATGTTAAGGCCCCTTTAGTGAGTGTTTCACCGAATTTTTTGACCAAGACCGACTCAATCTCTTGCTTAGTCAAATCATTGCCCTTGACACCTGTTGTGAATGCAGTAACGTGATCTCGTGGATCTGATGCACCATCATACTTTGGAATATCAGGCATCTTAAACTTCTTTGGAATTGGGAGGGGAGCAGCACTTGGCTTCCATGGTTGTTGGGAATATTTATCTATATCTACTCCCTTGATCACGGGCGGTACTCCAGGTATTTGCTCTATGCGTTCATTTTGCTCCTTAAGCTGTTTCTGCAAGGTTAGTACTAGATTTTGTAAATCAGAGTTAACTGGATTACCTGGGTCTCTCTCTTGTGTTTCACTAGGGGTTCCACCGCTGCCTGAATTAACCAATCCTGAACGAGGATTCTCCAAAGTGTTGTTGTTTGGAGTAGATGTGGGTGGAACAGCAGGTAATTGGCTAACAAAAGCTTGAAGAGCTTTATTGACTTGAGAGGCAATAAGTTTTTGCAGAGCCTCATTCATGGTTTC
>NW_017687132.1:0-798 GCF_001879085.1 Nicotiana attenuata | reverse complement strand
GCACATATGGAATTTACTCTTCATCAGATGGATGTCAAAAGTGCCTTCCTAAATGGCTATCTAAAAGAAGAAGTGTTTGTGAAACAACCTCCAGGGTTTGAGAGTAAGGAATGTCCTGAGCATGTGTACAAGCTGGACAAGGCTCTCTATGGACTCAAGCAGGCCCCAAGAGCATGGTATGAACGACTGTCAAAATTCCTGCTGGAGCATGGTTACAAGAGAGGTAAAATAGATAGTACCTTATTCTTAAGGGAAAAAGGTAAGGATCTCCTTGTTATGCAAATTTATGTTGATGATATAATCTTTGGGGCCACCACTGACAAGCTAAGTAAGGACTTTGCAAAATTAATGGGGAGTGAGTTTGAAATGAGCATGATGGGTGAGCTTAACTTCTTCTTAGGCTTACAGATCAAACAAAGTCCAAATGGAACCATGATCCATCAGCAGAAGTATACAAAAGAGCTAATCAAAAAGTTTAAAATGGAGGAATCCAAAGAAATAGACACACCTATTGCAACTGCCACTAAATTAGATGTTGATGAACCTGGTTCATCAGTTGATCAAAAGTTGTATAGGGATTGATTGGTTCACTCTTGTATCTCACTGCTAGCAGACCTGACATTGTTTTCAGTGTAGGACTTTGTGCTCGTTTTCAGGCAAATCCAAAGGAGTCTCACTTGACTGCTGTCAAGAGGATACTTAGATATCTAAAAGGAACTACTAATCTGTGCCTTTGGTATCCTAAAGGTAGTAATTTTGATCTAGTAGGATACGCTGATGCTGATTATGCAGGTTTCC
>NW_017687131.1:4942-6164 GCF_001879085.1 Nicotiana attenuata | reverse complement strand
TAACAATAGTCGTAAGTTCGACAAAGTACCAAGCGAAGAACTTTAGTACAACTATAGATGCCTAGAGTGACATCTTGTCATAGTTCTGTATATGTTCACAAAGTGAGGTCTAGAGATTGGCTAAAACCAGGAGGAAAAAGGAGAGAAGAGTCGCATAGACACATATACAAATACACGGTTGTACATGATGCATGACAGAAGGTAACAACAGTTACGAGATTAAAAGAATTCTGACCACAGGTCGTGGTGTGAGAAAGAGGCCTAAAGGGGGGAATACCCTGGCCTTTGGATTTATTTACAGAACAGTTTCCTAGATGTCAAGGACAATATTAAAGTATTATTAAGAGCTACAGGTTATGAGACTTATAAGCGCATTAGTCAACATTCGAGGACGAATGTTCCAAAGGGGGGAATGATGTTACACCCCATGTTTTCGTACGTAAGAGTACGACATAAGTCAATTAATGTAAGCTCAGAAATGGAATCATCTTTGAAAAGTTTACAAAGTTAGTTCATCATGTTAACGTGGAGGTTACAAATTTTTAAGATCATTAATACCAAGTAGCAAGAGGGTTTGAAGGCTTAGAAGCTAAACGAATTGAAGAAAATAAGTTTCGTAAAAAATTGACAAGTTTGGAATGTTATAACATATTATTTTGGGGTGAGACTAGGGTGATTAACATGATGAGGAGGTTAATTTATGATTTATTGTAGTCGTATGATAGTCCTGTGTTATGTTTTTAAGTCAAACGAGTTATGGAACAAAAGTTAGCAAAGATCATCACAAGTTGCATTTATAATATGCTGAAATTTAGGTCAAATGTAGATGCACTTTTCTCCCAATATACTTGGAATAAATGGATGATCTACATATCAAATTAAAGATCTACGAGTCTAGTTTCTAACGCATTAAACCATTTGTCAATACAACATCGTAGTAGAGAGATATTCGCATTTTTGCGAGACCGCGCAAGCAGCTCCCAATGGGACCCACTTAGGCGGTGGTCGACCTACTTCACTTTATAAACGATTTGGACGCCTATTTTTCACTTATTTTCAACTCAACTTCGTCTCCAAACTTCTCCTAACCCTTCTAAACAGATTCTACAAGTGTTTGAAGTGATTCCAAAGTGATTACACCATATCTCAACATCAAAACTTAGCTCTAGTGAAGAACAACACCTCTTTGAGGTTGTGTTGTCATTGAGGATTGTTGTGGGCT
>NW_017687131.1:0-3684 GCF_001879085.1 Nicotiana attenuata | reverse complement strand
CGTATGTCACATGTATAAGTTTGTATATCATGTTGGGTCATCATACGTTAAGTATTCCCTTATGTTTTATTCTTGTTATCTCATGAAAGGTTTTCTAGCTCATTTACCCATGATAGTATGATAAGAAAGATATGTTACGTTGGTACTCGGTTGAGTAAGGCACCGGGTGCCCGTCGCGGCCCTTCGGTTTGGGTCGTGACAATAGGTTATCTCAATTTATATTTTTCTATATTTTTTAATTTTTTACCTCCATATTTCTAGCTAATATAGAAGAAATCTATGAGCGGATCAATACATAAATATAAATATAGATATATAGATTAGATTTATCTAAGATCTATTTAGATTATGTATAAGATCTATTTCATTCAACTACTTCCATTAATTGTGTTTCCATTTATAATTTTTAATTATTATTGTTGTCCTAAAATTGCCAAGTGGCTTCATTTTAGCTTGCCACTTGGCTTAACCACATGCTTTACTACTCTCCTTTTAATATAATATAGAAGATGAGGCATAGGATTTTCTCTTATGCTTCATGTTATCTGAGGAAAAAAATAGTACAATTATTGTGTTAAGGAATTTTGAGTTTTAACTGAAATAAACAAATTATGTATTTATTTAATTAAAAAAATCAAACATAATATTTTTTCTCTTTCCTTCCTTCATCGCATTACGATTTTTGCTCGTAGCTTGGAAATGATACTGATGCTAAAAGCTTTTTTTATTGAAGAGACAAGAGGGTTGCACTAATAGAAGAGGAGGGATTTTCACATTTTCTAATAGAATGAAATAGTGAAACGTGATAATTATATTGGATGAAGTGCATAAGGCGAAGGTATATATGTGATCATAAAAATAGTCAAGGTGTCTACATGAGAATTGACACCAAATTTTTATGCTAATTTTAAGTGTATTAATTTGGATACAATATACACAACTTGCTTGGATGGTTGTTATGCTCATTTCATAATGTATTACCCCCTCCGTTCAATTTATGTGAACCTGTTTGACTGGGTACGGAGTTTAAGAAAAAATGAAACTTTTGAAATATGTGATCCTAAACAAGTCAAAAAAGGGCCTAGAGCATTTGTGCGGTTATAAAAGCTTCTCATTAAGGGTAGAATTGTAAATTTAAGTTAAATTCTTACCAAATTTAGAAAGGGTTCATTCTTTTTGGAATGGACCAAAAATGAAATAGGTTCACATAAACTGGAACAGAGGGAGTATATTGTATCATTTTGATATATACAATATTTGAATAAATTGTATTGTTTGCCATCCTTTTATGATGCCATGCACTAACAATATGAAGAATAAACTTGCAATATTACAAAGAAAGAGTAAAACACGATATTAAATTATTATATAAAAAGTAGGGTAAATGATAAAATAGGATTATTTAATAATAAGCAAAGGCAAAACAAGAGGAAAAGATATGGTAACGACGCGATCACACCAGACCAGTCATTACATAAAATGGCACTTTTCATCGTTACATAATGATAGATTTAACGATACAATACTATAAAATTTAAGTAATAATCAAAATAAATATCATATTTAAAGTAATAATACGATATAATACAACACGTAACAGTCGTCCAAACAAATTGTAAAAGCTTGTATGGATGTTGTTACGTAAAAGCTTGAATATGATCGTTTGGATAGATTTTATTGTTTTACATAGTTTCATAATATCATACACTAGCAATTTAAAAAGTAAACTTACAATATTACTAAGATTTATTATCAAAAAGAGTAAGATAAAGGAAATAATAAATTAAGTACAAAATAAGAATAAACAAAAAAATATCGGTGCGATCACACCATATAGGTAGTTATATAAATGAAATTTTTCATTGTTAGCGACAAAGGATATTATATTGTATTTACACCAACAATATCATACAATACAATCAGGTTACAATCTTCCAAACAAGTTGTAAGGAGAGTAAGTGAAACAGAAGATCCTTACCCACCCGCAAAGCCAATTTGGTCCGTTCCCCGTTCTCCGAGCAACTGTCTTCTCTGCTTCTCTGAAAGTAGAGGGATTATTCTATGCTCCGGCCTTTGGTTTTCTGGCGATTCATTATCTTCGGCTAACTATTTCCGCAAACCCAAAACTTGTAAATTATCAACTCTCAAGCCACGTTGCCGAAACAGTAATATCAAGTTCTCTTTCATCTGTCGTTGATTCACATACACACTCGTGGATTGGTTTTAACTGTTTTCAGCTATCGTTTTTTTACCATTATGAAATCGATTCTCTTAGAATGTTGTTACGCTTGTGATTCTACGGATAAATATGTAAGGATATTAAACTTAGATAAAAGGTGGAACGTGAAAGCAAACTTCTCTGTCTTTCCAATGACGGCTCCATAAAATTAGTGGCCTAAAGTCAAATTTTAATAACAAGCCTTATGCTTATTTTATTAGTAAGTATGCACACATATATGCAAAAAAATTAATCTTGCCATTTTTTTCATACTTGTTGTTTATAGAATATATTCTTAAATGACATAAAATCTTTAGCTTCACATAGTAATATTATTATTTATATTAGAAAAAGATAATTTAAATAAATGAGATGTTAGACATGTATTTGCAATATGTTATCTTTTATATTGTTGTAAAAAATGTATTTACTAATATGAAGATTTAAGCAATTTAATTCAAAGTTTTAAAAATATTTTTATTATTAAAGAGTAGACACCTTTCTTTCTTTTTTACAATCTTTTTGAACTTTTTTATTTTTTCTACAAACATTACTATTTTCTAATTTGAAATAAAATTTTAAAATTCATTATTAAAAATTTTGGAGGACCTAAATCAATGCTTTACTAGTCTCCTACTAGAGCCATTTGCCCATACTTGATATTCTCAATCAAATTTATAGAGTCTCACTTAAGATAAAGCAACAATATCAAGAACATTAAAGGCAGTGAGTGTATCATTCTATTACCAAATGTGAATGAAGCTGGTTGAACAATACGTTCATGGTGGGACGGTAGTCTGTAAACAATTGTTTAATCGTCAATGAGAGGCGACTCAACAGAACCGGTGGCCTAAAACCAAAATATATTAAAAAGACCATGAAACGTCTTTTACGAAATCCATATTATTTTGAGATACAAAAAAAAACTTAATGACTTTGATATAGTGGTGACTCATGATGTACGAGTTAGGCGCACGTCATATGGTATTGAATTCTTCCCTTAAGTGAAAATGGTAAAGGGTGAGCCCATTATCCATCGTGTTTCGAACCTTGCGACATTTGTCTCGAGAATTTTTTAGTTAAAAAAGACGAGACACAAAAGAACTTGCTTTCTGGTGTGTGGATCAATCAAATGTGACAAAAAGAAATAGTAAATTTAGAGAGTTTGAGTTGAAATTAGAAAGTAAACTCGTGAGAACCATGAAAAAAGACTATACATAAAGGAAGTAAAATAAAATTGATGAGAAGGTAAATATATTATTTAATTTAGTGATTTTTTTATCTAATTAACTCACTCAATCCTAGGTCCATCAAATATTAAATATTATTAAAATTTGAAATCTTTTATTATTAATTATATAAAAAGATGAGATACAAAATAACTTGCTTTCTGGTGTGTGGATCAATCAAATGTGACAAAAAGAAATAGTAAATTTAGAGAATTTGAGTTGAAATTAGAAAGTAAA
>NW_017687130.1:5383-6165 GCF_001879085.1 Nicotiana attenuata | reverse complement strand
ATTTGCACATAATTTCTGCGAGCAATTAAGTTAAAGAAGTGAAAGTTTTGGGAAGAAAGCAGTTTTAAAAGTTCTGAAAATAACCAAGTAAAAGGGAAGGGGGTCCTAAGTTTATAAATAATGTGGATCACATCAATGCAATACCCGGTAATCATTCCTCAGGAGAGGGGCTACACGTGGTATTAGCGCACCGTTCATCATATCCATATCTACCCTTTCCCACCCCGTTAAGGTATTAAACGCGGAATGGTCTCATTTTCCTATTGCATGCTACTACCCGTCCCAAACCTATCAGCCCCGGAGGCATTTGGGACTACTAGTCCTAAAGGGAAGGTAGATTTGGCTTTCGTGGTTTAAGAGGATAAAATTCTAAGGCGACGATCAAAACATGTAGAGCAGATATGGGGAAACACATAACAATTAAAGGCTCAAACAGGCCTCCTAAAGAAACAAAGAGAAACATATAGTTTAACATGTCTTGCACGTACTAGTTATGGTCTTAATTAAACTTAAAGGAGGCGGGAGGCAGACTGATTTATTACATGTTTTAGATAAGAAACCTGAATCAGACCTGCCTGCTGGTTGGAATTTAACAAAGTCTGATTCTTATTAACTAATTTACCTTATGGATTGCCTAGGCGAAACCTATAGGCATGATATCTAACAATGCGGGAGTGTACTAGTTTTAAAAGAAGAAGACTTGTTGATTATACAAAGCATAAGCTCTGTAGATATTAAGCCATACTATTTGCTGATTTTTTAGACTTAGGCAGAATAGGCGA
>NW_017687130.1:0-844 GCF_001879085.1 Nicotiana attenuata | reverse complement strand
TTAGTTTAGAATTGCGTTTGTACTTCTAATTGCACTCCTAACATTTTTGGGGGTTTTTATATTTAAAACTACTATTGCAATCTAAAGATTAAAGCTAAATTATGCTAAGGAATATTGCTAAGTTGTGCTTGATATGAGAAAAAGGCACTAGGGTGTGACAGTACCTAGGTGGCTAGCTAACGGGTAGAAGCTACTAAGGGAAGATTGATAGGTTGGGTTTAGTGCTATAGCCGTTACACAAGTGCACTCAGTCTCACACCTCTCGGTAGAGAGAACGATTTTGCCCAATTGACTCTCTCGAGACCAATTAGGTAGGGCAATTAGACCGGGCAACTAGGGCTCAAGTAGGGTAATTACTCTTTCGAGGTTTAACCCGTTAATTGGGACTACCATTCTCATGGGTCCATCCCAATCCTTGTTGGGTTAACTTTTAGGGTCATAAGACTCTCTCTCTCTCAAGAAGAGTTAGACCCGCTAAGCTTGAATTCATGTTTGCAACCACAAATTCTAGATTGAAACACAAAATCAACCCAAATAACAAATACCCAATCTCAATCTCACCCTAGAATGCAACACCCATTAACTACCCATACTAGGGTTGAGCCACAACCCTAGCTAATGGGTTTAGCTAGACATAATTAAAGAAGAAATAGTAAATAGATGATGAAATGAACATAATAATTGATTGCTACTTAAAATCTATGATATTCAAGAATAAAATTGCCAAATTAGGCTACAAAATGTTTCTCACGAGCGCAACTCTCGTTCAGTAGTTAAAATCTGACCTAAAAATGTCAAAAAGATCTATTTATACCGAGCTAGAAAATCTGGACAAAAATGCCCC
>NW_017687129.1:5180-6165 GCF_001879085.1 Nicotiana attenuata | reverse complement strand
AGGGAATTTGATCCGGCTTTGAAAGCCATCATTGCCATTGCTGATGTAGAACAGAAGCCCAAGGTACTCCCAAAGCAAAGAAAAGGGGAGAGAAAGGATGAAATTGTCAAAGCTGAGATTGAAAAGAAACCTGAAGCAAAAACAGAAATGAACTCCTCTGACAATGGAATTCTCTACGTGCCCCGAGGACGCCAAGAAAAACCCATTGGTTGTCACTATTCCAAGGAAAGCTGAGATAAAAGGGGAAACACCAGTGCACAAAGGAGCCTATGTGGTACGGGGGACAATTAAACCGCCTCGGCTGAGTGAGCCAGTGGTTATTGGACGCGTACCACAGAAGCCAATGACAGACCCCTCTACAGTGCCATGGAACTACCAACAAACAGTGGTCAGATACAAGGGCAAAGAAATCTCGGGAGAACTCCCAGGGGAGAACTTTGTTGAGAAGTACTCGAATATACAGGAAGTGAACAATGCCGCTCGAAAGCGTTTCCCACCCAAAAGGCCCAGTGAGTGCTGAAGAGGCAGAAGCTTTCTTCCAGAAAATGAAGATGCCTGACTATGAGACAGTGGATCAATTAAGAAAGTACCCTGAACAGGTGTCCCTGCTTTCATTAGTGTCGAAATCCTCCAAACATCAGAAGATCTTGATGAAAACTTTGAATGAGGCATACGTGCCAATTGGAACCTCGGTAGAGCAGCTCGAAAGGATGGCGGAAAGATTTTTTGCTATCAACCAACTTTCCTTTAGTAAGAATGATTTGCCTCCTGAAGGCGCAGCTCATAACAAAGCCTTGCATCTGACTGTCAAATGTGAAGGTTACTATGTCAAACGAGTCATGGTAGACGGAGGATCAGGGGTTGACATCTGTCCACTCTCCAAACTGCGAAGGATGGAAATCGGGACAGAAAAGATTCGTCGAAATAATGTCTGTGTAAGGGCTTTTGATGGTATTAAGAGGGATACCATCGGTGAAATTGACTT
>NW_017687129.1:0-664 GCF_001879085.1 Nicotiana attenuata | reverse complement strand
GGCCGAAAAGAGACGATTTTTGCCACTAAAGGAGTCCTGGCAAGGTTCCCTGGTTTTGAAATGCGGGTCAATGGGTTCACGAGAAGTTGGAAAGTTCGTGAAGGTCGGGCATCCAGTCCAAGAAGCATGTCATGATCATTTGAAGCCAGCATGCACACCCCAGATAAGTCCTTCTTTGCCCCGAAAGGGATGTTTCTCTTTAAACTCATTCGATTACCTTTCTGCATACTTCTCTTTCAATCCCTTTTGGTTTAACTCTGATTCCGTAAATGCAAAGAAAAGGTGGCAGGACCGGTTCCACAGGGCTCCGCTTGCGCAGAGTCAAAGAAATACCCAGCCTCAGCGAGTGCGTCAGGCCCATCTCGACTGACCATGGTGTTTAATGCTTTCAAATCAAAAACATTGAAAAAGGGAAGTCAAAGGCAAAGGCCCCAAGGGCAGAATAAAGTGAAAAGGCTAAGCCCATCTGGGCGAGTCATCATGAAACCCTAAAATTGAACCCGGTCAGTTTTGAAAAGAGATTCACCCTCAAGGCAAACGAGCAGCAAAGTTCTCAACGGAAATGGCGGCCGGGATCAAGCAATTGAGATGATCAAGGCCACAAAATCAACCACCGTTTCAAACTAACAAATTGTTCTTTGAAACCAGGTTTAATTCAAAGCAA
>NW_017687128.1:5411-6165 GCF_001879085.1 Nicotiana attenuata | reverse complement strand
ACATTTTTGATAATAAGGTTTCATATATGGTATAGGAATGAAAAAGTCTCTTTTTACTTCAATGAATCACACTTTTAGCCCATAGACACAAAAAATGGGCCTAAATAAGTCCAGCTTTCGTCCGTGGATCTGATTACAAAGTTGTGGCCTATCCTATAACCATAAAGAAGATCCTTAAATGCCAAAATTACCCCTAAACACCTGTTAAACAAGTTCCCCTAACAAGGTCTAATAAGTAAATTGACAAAGTAACACAGTCGGTTCATTCCCGGTTCTCCATGTTCCTCTGTTCCCGCAAACTTCTTGGATTCTGCAAAGTATCCGACCTAAACTAAACATAGCCTATTGTAATTCACAAAAAAAAAAGAGAAAAAGAAAAAAAAAAGGATCCTATAAATCTGTTAATATTAGAGCTGTTGTTAGCATTTTCGGTGACATTTTCAATCAATTGGCTTCAAAGTAACCGTTTCAGAATCAATTTCTAGGGTTTTGACATTTTCAATTTCATGTTACCAGAATAGGGCGATGCCGTGCATTGTTTGTTTTGTGAGGAAAGAGTATAAAGACGAGGGGTGATGCCGTGTATTATTGTGAGGAAAGAGTGTAAAGCACGAAGGGTGATGCCGTGCCGCACGATGTACCATTCCGTGCCAATTTTATTGATTATATAGTGAGGAAAGAGAGTAAAAGCACGAAGGTGATGCCGTGCACATTTTTATATATGATTGCTTTGGTGAGGCGAGTAGTAAAGCAC
>NW_017687128.1:0-3739 GCF_001879085.1 Nicotiana attenuata | reverse complement strand
AAAGTCTTCATTTTTTCTTAAACTCCGTGCCCAGTCAAACAGGTTCACATAAATTGGAACGGAGGGAGTAATTAATTACCAAAAAAATATTATAATATAATTTATTAACTATTATTTATTAAAGATTTCAAATTTATATTGCTTTTTAGGATTTTTTTGAGGCTGTTTCGGCAGGGTAGATGCTGTAAAATTCTTCACCTCTCATTAATTAGTACGTTTGCCTCCTTTTGATTGCGTTTTTCTCTTCCTCTGCGTATATTCATTCACTTTCCTATTTTGACTATTTACTTTCCAATTTCAACTAAGTTTTCCTAAATCAGATATTTTGCTTTGTCCTGTTTGGTTAATCTAAATTAGAGAACAAATCTTTTATCTCATTAATACATGAATTTTATTAAAAAAGTTTAAGGCCTTTTATTAAGCTTTGGATTTAGGCCTCTAGTTCTACCCCGCCTTACTGCTACTATGTTCTTCAAGAGATCATATCATTTGCGTTATATTGGGGATTTACTCATGGGACCATCTTTGATATGCTAGAGCTTTTATAGTTCTACTGATCTGATGGAGATTGTCGCCTTTTCCTCATATGATACTGTTTTTCTGGTCTAGCCCGTTAAAAAGACAACATTTTTCCAGTCCACAATGTAAACTTTTTTCCTTTGTTATTCGAAGGAAAATTAACAGTTATGGAAGACTTGATAATGTTTTCCTATGAATATGGCCTTTATGGTAATATAAAGACTTAGGTTCTTATATGATACACCGGCTTTGTGTTACTAGTTAGTATTACCTGTTTTTTACAAATCCAAAATTCGGTTTATCGTTGCCTGGAGTAGAGTTTACAGCTCATGTCAGAACAAGAAATTCACCATTTCTATTATCCTATTGATGACAAGTTTAGACATGAGATAGTGGCCATGTGTTCCACTAGCTAGTAAATTGCCTACTTGTTGCATGAACATGGAAAATCAGACTGTATCTCAGTGCTCATTCTACGTCACACAACCATTTGCCTCTACTTTTGCCGATATTTTGTTCTTGCTTAAACATATACTATTGAGGAAGAATTTCTGCTATGTATCTGTGAATAATTGAAACGATGTGACTTTTTCTAAATGTTTCATCGTTTAACTGATGATTGGTGAGTAAAACAGGTTCTAATATAATCGAGGGGCAGTTCTGTTATCTTCAGTGATTGATTGTCTTCTGTAATTTTCTTTCTGATCATCTTATGGTGACTTTGTAAATGTAAATTTTCAGATTAGCTTCCAAGAGTTCAAAAACAGGCTACTTGAAGCTGGTCTTGTTGATAGAATTGTTGTTTCTAACAAATCTGTGGCCAAAGTTTATGTGAGGAGCTCTGCACCCGGTCCTATTCAAATTGGTGATGACACTATTCAAGGTCCTGCAACTGGTAGAAATGGTACAAGAAATGCAAGCCACTACAAGTATTATTTTAACATCGGGAGTGTTGAGTCATTCGAGGAGAAGCTTGAAGAAGCACAGGAAGCATTAGGAATAGATCCTCATAATTATGTTCCTGTTACGTATGTTGATGAGTTGAATTGGTTCCAAGAAGTGATGAGGTTTGGTCCAACAGTGTTGATTCTTGCTGTCCTTTATTTTATGGGACGAAGAGTGCAGGGCGGAATAGGTGTTGGAGGCCCTGGTGGAAAAGGTGCTCGTGGAATATTTAACATTGGTAAAGCACATTTCACGAAAATGGATAAAAATGCCAAGAATAAGGTGAGTCCTAGTTTCTAGCCATGCATTAGTGTCTGACTTGGGTGCAGATTCAGAAGTATTCGTAGTGTTTTTAAAAGCTAGATTTGAAGATGTTTCATGTCATGGTATATCATGATTAATTCTTGGAAAGTCTGTTGACATGTTTTGGTACAGGTCTTCTTCAAAGATGTGGCTGGATGTGACGAGGCAAAGCAAGAAATCATGGAGTTTGTCCACTTCCTTAAAAACCCAAAGAAATATGAGCAGTTGGGAGCCAAAATACCCAAGGGTGCTCTTCTAGTGGGTCCTCCTGGGACTGGAAAGACACTTCTTGCCAAAGCTACAGCTGGAGAGTCTGGTGTACCTTTTCTCTCTATTTCTGGGTCAGATTTTATGGAGATGTTTGTTGGTGTTGGACCAGCCAGAGTTAGGAGCTTATTTCAGGAGGCACGACAGTGTGCACCTAGTATAATTTTCATTGATGAGATTGATGCCATTGGTCGAGCAAGAGGGCGGGGTGGCTTTTCTGGAGGACATGATGAACGTGAAAGCACTTTAAATCAACTGCTTGTTGAAATGGACGGCTTTGCAACCACATCAGGTGTGGTTGTACTTGCTGGCACAAATAGACCTGATATATTAGACAAAGCCTTGTTAAGACCCGGTCGATTTGATCGTCAAATTACCATAGATAAACCAGACATAAAAGGCCGTGATCAGATATTCCGGATCTACTTGAGCAAGTTGAAACTTGACCACGACGCAGCCTTTTATTCACAGAGGCTTGCTGCTCTAACACCAGGATTTGCCGGAGCAGACATTGCAAATGTTTGTAATGAAGCTGCTTTAATTGCCGCAAGAAATGAGAGTACAATAATTACAATGCAACATTTTGAGTCAGCAATAGACAGGGTAATTGGAGGTCTCGAGAAGAAGAATAAGGTATCCGATCCTCTGTTTTTCCGTTCCACTATCTACTTTGCATTTATATTTCATTGGTGGATAGCTAGCACATTTCCTACACTAGACATTTCAAATAATGTTTTTTGTTCTGGATTGTTATGGAATACATCGTTTTCAGCTTGAAATGTTCAGATTTGTGTGACTTATCGCAAAATAAAAAATGAAAAGAGAAGTGCTTGGATTTACATATCTACCACTCAGTTGCTACTAGAAAACATATATCATTATGATAAGGGCATTATCTGAAGATGTTGTCATTATTTTCTGGGGGGAGTGATATATTGATATAATGGTCTACAAGTTTTAGAGCTGATTATAAAATTAGAATTTCTCTATTTTCCTTTACAGTATTAGGCAAGTATTTCTTTTATTTCACTTCCTCTCCCTTGTTTTGGGGGTGGGGAATGGTGGGAGGTTATGAACACTCAATGAAGTGTTTAACCTGAAAAAAACTGAACTTCTAATTTGATGAGATACTTATGGTCAATTGGGTGCAAAACACTCTTCTAAAGGTGAGCCCTGAAACTCCTTGTAGCAGAAGGAAAATTTTGATTTTAGGTGGCTAGGATCCAAATATACCCATTCAATATTGTAAGAATAGCCGCTTTTATCCCAGTGTCCCACAAAGTCAGCTACAACTGGAGTGACCATTTGTTGAATATCCTGTCAGCCAAAACTTTGCGTGCATCATCGGTCCGAAGGTATTCAATATTTGAAGGGTTGAGTTGGAAGTTATGATGACCTTTTGGTCCTTTGCTGCTGCATCCAGGGATGTCCATTAAGTTTTTTGGGAATGTTTGGTTATGGGTATTGAGCACTATTTATTTTGTGTAAGAATTAACATTATGGAGCATATATACTCCGGTTTAACACCAATGTAACTGCTTCTGGTTGACTTGAGATGAGTATGGAACCCACTTGGCATGGAGAGGGTAGGTGGGGCAAAGGCAAAGGTTGACCGTTTCCATGCGCTCTGGTCCTTTTTCTATGCATTCTGGTCCTTTTCTTTTTCTATTTTTCTTCTTTTCTACTTTTTTTTAAAAACGGGGTA
>NW_017687127.1:5452-6165 GCF_001879085.1 Nicotiana attenuata | reverse complement strand
TTAGCTTTAATTAGTTATTAAGTTCAGTTTAGTAATTTGGTTATAGCTGAAATTTGTTTGTGTTAATTGAATTTTAGATGTTCTATTAGGTGTTTTGATATAGTTGAACCAGGATTGTTTGCTTCAACTATAGTTAAACTTCAACTAAGGTAAAGGGGTTTTGATTGGGTTAGTAATTTCAAGGGCAATCAAGGGTAGTTTAGGCATCCAAATGGGCTGGTTTCTTAAGGGCCAGTAATTTCAAAACAAAAACAAGGGTAGTATAGGTATTCCATAGGTAGAAAAACACCCTAGGTCCTTCTAAAAGGGGAGAAATTCTGACAATTTCTGAAAATAAAAAGGGGAAAAAATGAGTAAAAACTTCCAGAACATTCTGCCCCCTTTCTTTGCCTATAAAAGGCAGCCCTAGTGCCTTGATTAACAAGTTTTTGGGACCTCTGAAAAATTCCCCAATTTCCAGCTTTTGAATTCCCCCTCAAAAATCTTCTTCTTCAAATCTGAGTCCCAAATTTGAATTTCAAAATCAAAAGAAGTTCCAATCTAAACTCCTATAGTAAAAACCTTCATTTTTAGATCTTAAAATTCTGCAAAAAAAAAAAAAACCAAAAAAAACAATAGAAAACTTTCAAAAAAAAATCCTGTTCCATTGAAAGCTTTAGGTTAATTTGGATTTTTAGTAGTTGATTATCATTGTCAAGCTCAATATTTAGTTG
>NW_017687127.1:0-809 GCF_001879085.1 Nicotiana attenuata | reverse complement strand
TTTTGATTTCTGATTTTAGTTTGATTTTATCAAATTAGGATTTGTTTCGATTCTTTTTCTGTCTTGAAATGGTTAGTTTCTGCTTCATTTAAATTTTAGATAATAGTTTACTCTTTTGTTTTCTGTATTCCCTCATGATTGTTATTAGTTACTAGTGTAGTATTCCTTTAGTTCAGCATTTAGTCTTAATTAGTTATTAAGTTCAGTTTAGTTAATTTGGTTATAGCTGAAATTTGTTTGTGTTAATTAGAATTTTAGATGTTCTTATTAGGTTGTTTTGATATAGTTGAACCAGGATTGTTTGCTTCAACTATAGTTAAACTTCAACTAAGGTAAAGGGGTTTTGATTGGGTTAGTAATTTCAAGGGCAATCAAGGGTAGTTTAGGCATCCAAATGGGCTGGTTTCTTAAGGGCCAGTAATTTCAAAACAAAAACAAGGGTAGTATAGGTATTCCATAGGTAGAAAAACACCCTAGGTCCTTCTAAAAGGGGAGAAATTCTGACAATTTCTGAAAATAAAAAGGGGAAAAATGAGTAAAAACTTCCAGAACATTCTCGCCCCCTTTCTTTGCCTATAAAAGGCAGCCCTAGTGCCTTGATTAACTAAGGTTTTTGGGACCTCTAGAAAAACTTCCCCTAATTTCCAGTCTTTTGAACTTCCCCCTACAAAAATCTTCTTCTTACAAATCTGACGTACCCTAAATTTGTAATTTACAAAATACAAAAGAAGTTCCAATACTAAACTCCTATAAGTAAAACCTTCTATTTTAGATACTTAAATTCTGACAAAAAAAAAAAACCAAAAAAA
>NW_017687126.1:1134-6165 GCF_001879085.1 Nicotiana attenuata | reverse complement strand
ATCCTTAATTGAATTTTTTTTTTTTTTTTTTTTTTTTTTTTTGAATAACCATCGTAATTGCTACAACCTTTAAAAAGAGTTAGATATCCTATATTTCAGCTGACATAGCATTATTTGGAATTATTTCACCCGTGTTAGCTTCCTTGTTGTTGAATTGTATACTGTGGGATCGTAGCTACATTTTAGTTTTTCCCTTGTTAAGACGTTCTCTTTACGCCTAACATTATTTACTATGGTTATTCCTTGTGAACGAGTTACACCTTTCTTTGTGATTTAAAGTTCTTGAGTTAATTTACTTGTTGTACTTTGTATTATTGTAATTTTCATTGTTGTACTTGTTGTGGTGATGCATGAGGTTTCTGTCGTGCTGTAGTTCTTATCTCTGTTGGTTGCGCTACATATTTACTTTGGGACTACGGAATGGTATTCTAGGAGATCCCCTGTTCTGCATATTTACTTTGGGACTACAAAATGGTATTCTGGGAGATCCCCTGTTCTACATATTTACTTTGGGACTACGAAACGGTATTTTGGGAGATCCCCCTGTCCTGCATATTTACTTTGGGACTATGGATCGGTATTCTGGGATAACCCCTGCATATTTACTTTGGGATTACAGAACGGTATTCCGTGAGATCCCCCTGTAAGCATCTACGTGTTGTCCATTCTTTTCCTTATGCTTACTAACCGGTATGAACTATGTTAGGACACTTGCAAAAGCATACAAGTAGACAAGCACCCTTATCGGATAAGAGATTTTTCTTGATATTCTTGGGTATAGTGCATACCCTTGTTTACTTGCCTTCTTTATGAGAATGGCTCTATTTGGCACGTGAGTCGCCAGTGCGGTTATGAAGTGTATTGAGGACACAGTATGCCAAGTGTTAGGGTTTCAGGTGTTGAGACCCGTGAGTTGTAATTTATCTGAGGTTCGATACTTCGTGAAGGTTGTTGACTAAAATCAAATGTGAAAGTTGTCGTAGTTGCTGAGTTGTTATTTGTCCGTGCCGTATTTGTGGTTTCAGATTTAGGTTGTGTTTCCGCTCACTCTTCTGTGTCATTATTATGGTATTCCGCTGATACTTGTCATTTTCCCTCTTTTATTGTAATTACTGTATTGATAGTCATATTGCGTAGTTTTCATGTAGAAATCATGCACTGTTGTTCCTATACTTATACTTGTTCAAGTTATTAGACCAGTAGGTGTCTTGACTGTTCCTTGTCACTATTCCAACGAGGTTTGTCTTGATACTTATTGGGCACCGCTGTGGTGTGCTCCTTCTACACTTCTGTACATTTTTGTAAAGATCCATGTATTGGATCGCTAGTAGTTGTGCGGGCAATTGCTGCGGAGACTCAAGGTAAACCTGCTGCTGTGTTCGCAGGCTTCGGAGTCACCTTCTTATTTTATATATATACTGTTCACTCTTATTTTGAGACAGTTGTATTTTAGAGGTTTTCTAGCAAACTTTGTAGAGCTTATGACTTGTACTACCGGTTTTGGGAAATTATAATTTTTTTTTGTATAGATTTCTATATCGAGACTGTTAGATTTTCTTTATTATTGTTGTTATTCAGTAATTGTTAGGCTTACCTAGTCCCTAAGACTAGGTGCCATCACGATACCCAACGGAGGGGAAATTGGGTCGTGACAGCGGTAAAACACCAAGGTTTGTGTATAAATTTTGTACTATTTTTACTTGCTGGAATGATTTGAAATAACTTGAGATTTTGTTTCTCCTTTCTTTAATTTATATCGTTGTATTCGTACTATATCAAGTATTATAAGATATTCGCTAAATCGCCCACTCGTATGGATCGCTTGATCATTTTGCATTCTTGTTGGGACTTTGTCTTTCTTGTGGTAGTGACTTTGTCACCACTTGGCATACCTATTGATTTGGATCTTTTGCCATTTGGATTTGTAGTTCATCTTAAATTATGGAACTTGTCCGTGTTAAGTACGAACTAGGAAGCCATTTTTAATATGGTTCTTGATTCTTTTGACTATTGAGCTTTGACCCTACTTGATTTGCGGATTGGGTCCATCTTGATATCTAATTATGCTTAGTGTGATGGCATGACGTACATATTGGGCGAAAAATGGATATTTGGCAAACTCTCTTGGGTTGATAGTATGTGCCATCTCGACTCTTGAATCATGAACATTGTTATTGATATTTGGAAAGACTTCAAGGTTTGAAATTCAATACTTGTTATATATTTGTTCACTTGTTTTAAAATATGTTTCATTTGAGCTACCTATGACTGCAAAAGGGGAATTGAAAAATTTAATGACTCCAAGCCCAAAGTTTAGATGCCACTAAGCTTTATGCTTAACGATAGTTGTTTTCTATCGTAGGTACTGTACGAGATGAGATTTGAAGATGGCCTTATGAAGTAGTCTTTTTGGGAGCACTTATGGAGATCACATTTGCATATGCACCTAGGTTTTGTATAGTTTTGGGACTTGTAAATGATATATATGTCACACTTATGTATGTTATTTTGGAGGCTTGTTGGATCTCAAGACCAAAATCTTGTAATATGTAATTTGGTCTTGTTTTGCTGTTTTAGGGTGTGTGAATAACTCATGTCTTGAAATATGTTGACTTTACACTTTGTCTTGTAAAAATGTACAAAGGAGAAGATTAAATTTTTTTTTACTCGCTAGTTTGAAATTCATGTACAATATGAATATGCAGTGATGTTGAACGAAAAGTATAATTTTGTTAGGAAGCTGCTTTAACATGTTTATTATTCTAGAAGGGTACGATCACCTTAACTTGATACTTTGATATTGTATTTCATTAGGAAATTTTACGATGTGTATTTTCAAAAAAAATATTGCACTTTGAACCTTTATCACATGGGCCTATTTCCACTGCTAAATTATTCTAAATGTCTTTTTGATTATTATCTTCTTAATGTTGTAAGTAGTAAATTAGATTTGTTTTGTAAGTAGATCCTCCCAAGGGGATATTGCATGTCGGTGAAACAAGGGACGATTATGATATTGATGTTGATATGGAGAAATATGATATTGATATTGATACGGTGAAATAAGGGAGGATTATGATATTGATATTGATACGGGGAAATAAGGGAGGATTATGATATTGATATTTGTACGCTGGGATCGGGTTGTGCGCCGCATTGCATTGTGTGTTTTGTATTCCTTATCATATTGTATTAGCTTTCGGTGTTTTCATACGAGTTTCTGAAGGTTGATGTTTCTGGTTTTACTGATTTCGCAGATTGAGTTTATTTTCATTAGTTAACTGCTTAAATTTTCCTGCATTTCTTTCCTGTTATTATAATTGTACTGTGTGCAGGTTATTGTAAGTGACCTGCCTTAGCCTCATCACTACTTCGTCGAGGTTTGGCTCGACACTTACAAAGTACATGGGGTCGGTTGTACTCATATTACACTTTGCACTTCTTGTATAGACTTTGGAGTCGGTCCTAGCTGCGGTCAGTAGATTGCTCGGATCGGACATCTGACAGAGACTTGAGGTACAACTGCTCGGCGTTTGCAGCCCTGGAGTCCCCTTCTACTTTTATCCTAGCCGTTTATTTACTTTCAGATAATTTTTACTTTCATTCAGACCATTATCTGTATTATTCTAGTTGCCCCTGCACTTGTGACACAAATTTTGGGATTGTATCTAGATATTGTGGTTGTTATGGTTTTTCTCACTTTATTTCAGTTCTATTTCAGTTATTCAGTTAAATTGGTATCAGTTAATTTGATTTGTTAATAATGGCTAGAAACTATTCTAACGTTGGCTTGCCTGACAAGTGAAATATTAGACGCCATCACGGTTCGAGGGTGGGAATTCTGGGTCGTGACAAGTTGGTATTAGAGCACTAGGTTACCTAGGTCTCACGAGTCCCAAGCAAGCTTAGAAGAGTCTAGGAGATCGGTACGAAGACGTTTGAACTTATCTTCCAAAGGCTATGGAGTTTAGGAACAATTTCACTCCTTTTCTTCTCTATCGTGTGATTTTATTCTATCATTGTTAATTGAACCCTTATATTATTGTTCTCTGCAGATGGCGAGAACGCGCACAACATCGGTAGCTGGATAGGAGCTGGAGTCCCCAGTGGCAGCTACGACCAGAGGCAGAGATGCAAGCCGAGGCAGAGGCAGATCTTAGCTTAGAGCTCGAATAGCAGCACCCGTAGTGGGGGCCCAGGTAGATTTTGAGGAGGAGGTTCCAGCTCAGACTGTAACCGTTGGACCAGCTCAGGTCCCTGAGGGGTTCATACCCACTCTAGCGCTTTAGGACGCTCTGGTCCGTTTGGTGGGCTTTATGGAGAGTGTGGCCCAGACTAGTACATTCCCGGTGGCACTAGCCATCTCTCGGAATAGGGGAGGAGCACAGACTCCCGCTAGTCACACTTCGGAACAGATGGCTCCCCAGTATCAGACTCCAACAGCTCTGCCAGTTGGGATGGTTCAGTCGGTTGTTGCTGTTGATACCCAATTTTGCCCTCATATTTTTCAATATTGATGTTCTAAACGTCAATACCACACAAGAGAGGGGGTGATTTGTGTGGTACCCAATTTTCGCTCTAGAAGAACCTGGTTCTTCTAGATGTACTAACTACTGCTGTTTGCGGAATAATAAATACAAAAATAAAGAACACAGAGATTTTTACGTGGAAAACACCTGGCTCAAAAGGTGAAAAAACCACGACCTACTACTCAGTAGGATTTTCCCAAACTTCCACTAAAATCACTGAGCCAAAACAGCATTTACAAAACTCTTTGTAAACCTAAAGATTAACTCTAATCCTGTTGTGGCACACAGCCTCAACTGTTGCGGCAACTTCAAGTTAACTCTAACTTGAACACTCAAGGTACCTAATACAATTGCTTCTATAAAAATTGAAAGGTACAATGTAAAATCACCTACTACAATTGAACTAGAATAAAAGATAGACACTTGGAACTGGTTCTTCTATCTTGTTCAAGTAGCTTCAGGATTGCACGCTTGAATCACACATAAATTGCTTGCAAAATTG
>NW_017687126.1:0-652 GCF_001879085.1 Nicotiana attenuata | reverse complement strand
ACCTGAGGGATGGACCACTGGATGGACCTGGTTCATGTCTGAGTTCCTTTGTCAGACTTCAAAACTAACCTTTATTTGGGCCAACAAATTCCCCCTTTTTGATGATGACAAACACTGTGCTTTTCATACACTTAGGCCCTGCCAGAACTCAGCTCAACATCAACACAATGTTAGAAACATTTTTCTTTTTTATCACTTATCATCAAGGACCAGGTACATTAGGTTATAAACATCACTGTTCAAAGTCTAAACATCACTTGTTTAAAGCACAACCTTTTTTCCCCTTTTGGCATCATCGAAAAGTTGCATAAAAAATGTGAGATAACTAGATTTTAAAGCTTACTCATGGCCACTGGGGCTACTTCAAATGCAAACATGGATTAATCATCATAGATCAAGCTAAGAATTTTAACCATCAAAGAAATATGAACAAACAGTTAGAGCAAAAACAGTGAATTTCATTGATGATTGATAAGATTCTACCACAAAGCATAAGAAGAAATAAAAATACTAAAAACATGAGCAAAAGAAACAAAACATCCCGAACTGGGTCACTGGTTGATCTACACTAGGTTAGGATTTAAGGCTTGGAAGAGGTAGGGGCTGGGTTATTTGCTTGGAGAAGTTTCAGCATGTCTTGAAGAATTCCATC
>NW_017687125.1:3005-6165 GCF_001879085.1 Nicotiana attenuata | reverse complement strand
GGCTTGGTACACTAGACGTTTTTTCTACTTTCGGGGGAAAGTAACGGGTGTGGCCAGGGCATCCTCTTTGGGCAGGGAAGAGCCTTTTTTGCATGCTATGACTTGAAGTGTCTAATGCCTTGGATTGGCTAGTGACACTATCCCCTCTGAAATGGAACGGTTTGCCTCTTTGCTTAGTGTAGATGCATGAAGCCATTGAATGCCCTAATCTACCACAATTCTTGCATAGGAAATTGACTCCTTCATAGTGGATTTCTGTTTATGTTGTCCAATATAAATGAATGGTGTAACAGGGACCTCCAATGGAATTTCAATGCATAGCCTAGCATAACGACCCCTTAGAGTAGAAGGGGTACATGCATCAATTTTTAACAGTTTACCAATCTTGTTACCAACTTTTGTGAGTATTTGGCCATCATAAAATTCTGTTGGCAATTGTGGTAAACGTATCCACATAGCAGCCAGTGAAATCTTAGCTTTTGAGGCAATAAAATTTGGTACCCATTTTTGGACAAATATGAAATGGCCAAATATGAACCAAGGACCACGGTGAAGGACTTTGAGCATGCTATCTTCATTGCTAAACTTAGTAAATATAATAATCTGATCCTAGGTCAATGAGTGAAAATTTTCTTTTAGTTTCCACTAGTCCTGAATTTTCTTTTTGAGTAATTGATGATGGATTCTCATTCCTTGTAGCTTTATAATCGTTGAGTATTTTCAAGAAGAGTAAATGCGATGTAGGTCTTCTAGAGATAGATGAATTCGGTGATCATCATTTGGGTAAGGGATGGTATTTTCAAGGCCATTAGAAGGAGATGGATGAGATTGGTTATGTGAATCAATAATCATGTGGATCTCACCATCTTGAATTCCATCGATTAATTTATCCTTGAAACTTGGGTTTGAAGGGGTAAGAGTTATTGAGGAATGCATTTGATCAATGTCAGGAGGCTTAGGAGGAATTAAGTTAGAGATTTTTTGAATTGTTCATGGTTTGGGATTTTAGTGAACCATAACGTTAGTTATATGACTTTGAAGTTTAAGTCTCTTAAGTTTAATATTTCTTATACAAGGGTGTGCGCTCCACTTTCCTAATGACTAAGCCATCTTAATGCCACCTTATTCTTATGTTTTTAAGAGTCACACCTCCGTCAAGCCTAGGCTGCCACGTTATTTTTTTTATAAGGCTTATCAAAAAAATTATCCACTTATTCCTTAATTACATGGTTAATCTTCCACCAAAAATCCACAATTGACCAAATATCCACATAATTGAGAATTATCTCAAATTACTTAAAATACCACTCATTTTTAACACACCTTATATACCTTACTATCATGGCCATGGGGTACCTTGTGTTCGTACCCAATTTTTCCTCATATATTTTTAATACATATATATACACTTCCAAAATAACACATATGCAGTTATAAGCATGCATATGCATATTTATAATTTCTCTATAATTTTAAAAGCTCCGAATCAGTTTATTTCTTCTCTTTTTATTTATATAAGTATCCAATAATTATCCTTCAAATTACTTTTGTGATGATTTAGCCATTTAAATTCATTATTCATGCCAACAAAGTATTTAAATATTTTTAATGCATTTTTTATAGTTACATTTACATGTTTAGGCTAAATTGCATATCTTTGCAATAACAGCCCATACTAATGTATAATTACATTATTTATGCATAAAATGGTCTTCCATATTTTTAAAATGTTAAATAACTATTTTAAATCTTTTTAGTACACAAAGATATTTTTTGGAATTCATTTTTTATAAATTATTTAGTTAATAAAAGTGGCTATTTAAAATCTGGTCTATTTTTATTTAAATTTTAGTCCTATTTCAACCCAATACCAGCCCAATTTCAATTTAAATTTTTCCAACCCAAACCCTAATACCCGATCTGGCCCTAAAACCCTTTCAATCTCGGCCGTTGATCATAGAGATCAACGGCCACAAACTACCCCTTCCCTTTTTAGTCCCAAACGACCCCCAAAACCCTTTCCGAGAATCGTAGAGATCGATAAAATACTAGAGTAGAGATTGAATTACTAGAATAGATATTTGATTACATTCATTGATATTGGATTACCTCAGTAGAGATTGGATCACCTCAGCAGCAGTTGAATTATTCGCACAAAAGTCTTCTTACAAGGGGGATGCTGGAAGCTCACAAAAGGCATCCCTCGCCACAACTAGGCCGTCAATAGCACACTCAGAAAAATATTGCACTCCTACTGCAATAACTACTAAAGCAATCTTCTTCACCTACTAAAGTTAATTTTCTCAACTATCAGAGTAATCTTCCTCAACTATTAGAGTAATCTTTTTCAACTACTAAAGTATTTTACGACTCTACACTAGAATATAGACCAATCATATCCCCATCTTTTGGAGGAAGAACCTATAAGAGACTTAGCTAGAGAAGTCATTTTATTACACAAGAGTTTATACAAGAGAACTATGCTGGACTTACGATGATCTCCAACTACTACAAAGGCTCCTATTTATAGGAGATGGAAAGCTAGTACATGTACTACCCTTATTTAATTATATAGTACAACTGGCATAAACAATACAACAAACATAAAAGTCTTACCAGACATGGATGATTGCAAAGGGACCGATGAATAGTATTTGCATGACATCGAGTTTGGGTAAATTTATGGCTAGGCATGGATGACTTTTCTTTGATGACATGACGGACCCTTGAATAGTATTTGCATGGCATAGAACTTGGAGAATATATGAATTTTCTTTGATGACATGAGGGGTCCTTTAATAGTTCTTGCATGGCATAAAATTTTGAGAACATTATTATCGCGCCCTTTTTTCTCGCAAAATCGGTTTTCAACATGTGACAACTCTTTTAAGGAAGGATTTGAAAAGAGAAGAGTCGTCACCTAATGGATTAAGGTACGTTAGGGACCTATTTGCAGATAACTCTGTTTGACTAGTTTGCGTCACCAAAGATCGGATAAGGGCTCGAAATTACCTCGAATAGAAGGTGTTAGGCATTCATCGAGGTCCACAACTGTGTGTCCCAGCAGAACTCAATTATATGAATTAGTCTAAGTGATCAATTACAGGAAAAACAAGGAATTTGGGAAGTTGATTATTAAACAAAAATAATTAATGAAAGA
>NW_017687125.1:0-623 GCF_001879085.1 Nicotiana attenuata | reverse complement strand
TTATTTGATTAGCATAGTAAAAGAGTAACATCGTCCATTAGATATATTTGAGAGTAGGGGAGGGGAGGGGAAGACTTACCTGGGATGGGAAGTAAATGAACCATTGCCTTACCAGTGTTAGTTTGCTGTGGTTTTGGCTTGTACACAGACTTTTTCTTCTTGGGGAAAGTAACGGTGTGCCAGGCATCCTCTTTGGGCAGGGAAGATCCTTTTTGCATGCTATGACTTGAAGTGTCTAATGCCTTGGATTGGCTAGTGACACTATCCCCTTCTGAAATGGAAGGTTTGCCTCTTTGCTTAGTGTAGATGCATGAAGCCATTGAATGCCCTAATCTACCACAATTCTTGCATAGGAAATTGACTCCTTCATAGTGGATTTCTTGTTTATGTTGTCCAATATAAATGAATGGTGTAACAGGGACCTCCAATGGAATTTCAATGCATAGCCTAGCATAACGACCCCTTAGAGTAGAAGGGGTACATGCATCAATTTTTAACAGTTTACCAATCTTGTTACCAACTTTTGTGAGTATTTGGCCATCATAAAATTCTGTTGGCAATTGTGGTAAACGTATCCACATAGCAGCCAGTGAAATCTTAGCTTTTGAGGCAATAAAATTTGG
>NW_017687124.1:0-6165 GCF_001879085.1 Nicotiana attenuata | reverse complement strand
GAACCGTACTGCGGACCCGCATATTGATTATGCGATCGCAGTAATGGGCCGCATAGTTGATCTCAAAATTAATCATCAAAGTATCTGACTCAGCGGCGACTATGCGGTCGGCATAGCTATTATGCGACCGCATAATGGACCGCATATACGCACTTTTCTGGAAAATATTATTCCTTAACTTTTTAATGCATAGATCAGTCCGAAGGAAGAATTTTACAAATTTCTAACGCATATACCTAACTTGGCACTATGAGCTTTCGAGTTTTGAGTAGAAATTTTCACGGGGCCTTACACGTGGGCTTGTAATCATGCGTAAGAACCCCTAGTGGGCTCTGTAATCACGCGTATATTAATGAAAAAGATGTTTCTTAAATTTTTCTCTAATTTATGCTTTATTTCCCTTTATCTGCACTTGTGAAAAATCTAAACGCATGATTTTACCAATCGGTTCGAATACCGAGCCCGGGTGCGAGTATTTTTGCGGTACTTGACTGATTAACCTGATTCCTTGTGGAATCTTTTGCCATCCCTTTGACCGAGCCCGGGTTGGATCGATAAACTCGGGTCGCTGGGACCTCCTAATTTGAGTTGGATGAGGGTAAGGCTTCGGATTTTCAGAACGAAACTTAGTTCTTCAGACCCCATGATTGTCCTCGAGTGGATTTTGCTCGGGTGTCGGAGAATACAGATAACCTGCAGGTTTTCGAAAGTCGTCCTCGAGTGAGAGTCCGCTCACTCTCGGGCGACCTGGAAACCTATTATAAACTTAGAGAGAATATAGTCCCAAGGCGTTGCAGATAGACCCCGGATGAGGGTATGCCTGGACTTGAATAGCCCCTGGTTAAAGTAACCGCGAAAATGTTTAACTTGATCCGAAGGCGAAAGGTAGCCCTAAGGCACTATTGATAGTTTTCTAGCAGGAGTTGGCTCGAGCTTAGGTAGTTCGAGGTCCGGAAATTCGGATAGGTAATCCGCACTCGCAATAGCAAAAATTCTCGAGGTAGTTTGCTGCCTCGAGGTCAAACACATATGAATAGGCTTTTAGAGCTTATCTTCTTTTTGGCAGGAGTCCTCGAGATCGGGTACCATCTCGGGGGTTATAATGATGTTAATGGCTCCTTAGAGCATGTTTCCTTCTTGGTGAAGATCCTCGAGATTGGGAAACATCTCGCAACTCATAATGATATTAATGACTCCTTGGAGCATTTTTTCTTCTTGGTGGAGGTCCATGAGATTGGGTACCATATCGAGGCTAGTAATGATGTTAATGGCTCCTTGTAGCATTTCTTTCTTTTTGGAGAAGGTCCTCGAGATCGTGTACCATCTTGGGGCTTGGTTGACGCGGGGGTCTCTAGCCCCAAAACATCATACGACGGCATCGAGCATATGACATGGTTACAAAACGATCGAGGCGATCTCGTCGGCACATCTTCCCAAAGTGATAAAGGCTTTAGCTAGTATTTTTCATTGGCCTTTGAAAGGGTTGTCTTCTCCCTTTTGAAGGTTCCACTATTTTTGAGTAGTTATCCTCTTTTGTAAAGTTCTCATTTCCTGTGTAAGGTCCTCCATCATTTCAGTATTGACGCTCTTGCTCGAATTCCTGCTCCAGTTCTCTAGTTTTACCACAGTCATGACTGCTATATCAGGGTCCATTCTGCAAGGAGGAGAAAGTTCCGCCTCCGGTTTTCACCTGGTTGGCGGAGTGCCACTGATGCCAGGCGAGCCAGCCTCGGGGCATTTTGGTTCGAAGGGGGACTCCTCATCAGAAAAAGTCTCCCGATGTTCAGGGTCAATAGGAGTCTACCTTGAAGTTTACTTTTTTGATAGGAGAGGGACACCTTGAGTTGGTGAGGAAAGATTGTGGATGGGGGGAAAGGTAGCACTGCAGATACCTTCCCCCGAAGAGAGCATCACGGACCATGCTGAGGGGTTTTTTAAGATGTACACGTATCCTTTCACGTTGGGCCCCCCCTTATAGGGTTGTGCATGACTTCTATCGAAAGTATCATGTTACCTTGGCACAAATTCAACCGTCATTTTGGCGGTTAGTATTGATGATGAGTTTCTTTGCGGAGAAGGCAGGGCTTGAATTCACGCTCAGTCATCTTATCAGGCTGTGCTGGCGTTTTCACCATCGAGGTCTGCTGACCTTGCGATGCCGGTCCATCACACCTTTTGTTGTTGATGACAAAGAAGATGGATATCGGGAGTGGATAAGCCGATTCGTCCTAGTACGGACTGTTGATATTATCCCCATGGAGTTTCTAACATTCCCTGAAGAGTGGAATTTTACACATAAGTGGTACACTCGTGCCTTCGTAACTTTATAATTATGGCGAAGGTGGGTTACATAGATGCGCCTTCCTTTCCTCTTCTGCAGCAATTTCATGGATGCCGTGCGAGGTCCCTGATCTGCCGGATTGGGCTCGGGAGTTGGCGACCCACTCAACTTATGATGAGCGTAAGTGGTGAGAATGATAACAATAAGCAAGAAATGCCTTTGCAGGGCGATGATGCTCAAAGCAAGACAAACCCAGACCGGGGGCTCGGAGAGGATGTATCGACTAAGCCTACTGTGCCCGCGATCTCTTGTTTTGGAAAGGAAGTTTCTCCTCCGCTGCCGTCTTCTTTTCCTATCGAAATTACTTCGAGGAATGAGGGTTATCTGCCTCCAATTCTTTCTCCCATCGAAGGTACTTCGAGGGATACTCGAAACTCGGGACCGTATACATCGAGCGACCGCACCCCGGTCGGGGTCCGCTCTTCTGGTGCTGAGGGAGCCAAACTCCAGACGTGTGCTCGAACTTTGAGATTCAACTTTCCTTAGCTCGTGATAATAGCTTTGTTCGAACAGATATGATTACAAAGATCGAGTCTGAGCTTTTGAAGATAAAGGTCGAGGTTGTGGATGCCCGGGCCGAAGCTGTAATGAGCCGAACTAAGGATGACAAGAAAGTGGCGGTCTATTTGAAGGACGTTGTCGATGCTGAAGTTAAGCCGAGAAGGATTCTTGACCGCGAGGGCAGGAGCAATGAATATGCTCGGTGAACATATCGATGGGAAACCCTCGAGGAGATCCATGATAGGGGCTTTGACCTCTCGGAATAGGTGAAGTGGGCGAAGGCGGACGAACATAGCACTAAGTCACTTATGTCCGACTCCGCGAATAGCGAGGATAAGGCCGATGGGCCATAGTCCACAAGGGGGACGTAGATTTTCCTTTATGGTTCTGTATGTAGTACTTTCAAAGTACGCTGTAAATGGAGCTTGTATTTTCTCGCATATATGTATAAAACGAAAGCTCGCAATTTTATTTCTGCTGCATTTCTTTTTGCCTTGATTTTAGCCAGATGAACTGGTCTTTGAGTTAAAAGGAATCCTTAGATTCATAGTATGGCCCTGGGGCTTATTAGGCTGGCATGTAGGCTCTTATGCGCTTTGGTCGGTACGACCTTTTTTGCATATGCTGGCGTTTGAGCTCTTATGATTCTGCTCTTAGGCATATTTAGTTAAATATTTTGGGTTCAGTCTCCGAGTCGGGTTTCGACTCGAGCTCATTCGACCCTCAAGTTTTTGAATTTAAAGATGGCCCTTAGGCTTTTACGCATTGGGTCGATATGACCTCTAGTATGGCTGGCGACAGTGGCTCTTACGCTTTAGGTCGGTACGCCCTTTTATATGAGATGGCGTCAGTGGCACTTACGCTTTAGGTCGGTACGACCTTTTGTATGAACTAGCATCAGTGGCTCTTACGCTTTGGGTCGATACGACCTCTAATATATGCTTTATTTTTCCCCCGTTAAGGATTTTTTTTTGAAATTGTGTTTGCCTGACTCTTTGATGGTTTGATTAAAACCTTGATTGTGAGTCCTTATATTGTGATGATCGAGCACCTCGGGAGGTTTGGCTCAGTGGTTGAGTATCTCGAAGCCTGTATTTAGGAGCTGACATGGTCAAAGCTCTTTTGCCTGCGTCGAGGGTAGCCTGCTGAACCGGTTCTTTTCGAAGTATATTCGAAGTAATTGAAGCCTGTGATTTTATAGCGACGGTCGGGCGTCCCCCAGTTGCGTTAGTTTAGCTGGTACAACCTTGTGACCATAGTCATTGTGTTTGGCCGGAGCCTCTCAGTCCCCGAGCAAAGTAGTTTTGGCGTCTATATCGAGGGTATGCCTTTTTAGGGGTCTTACAAGTTCGATATATAGCCTTGACTTTAAGATCATGATTATGCCATTAGTAAGGTCTTACAAATTTTACACGCCTTTGAGGTCTTACAGTTTTCGATACTTGGTACAAGTATGGTTCATGCCTTGCTTGAGGTCATACAGATATTGTTCACTTGCTACAACTGTGGTTCATGCCTTGCTTGAGGTCTTAAATATATTGCAATTGCCTTATATAGGTCTAATGAGACCGAGTCTACCCACTTGGGGTCTTATGGCCTCAGATTTTTGATAAGTTGAGGGGGATAGTTATTGGCGGCAGTCCCCGAGTCATTGAACGTTTTCTGGCTCGAGAGCCTTTTCTTGTGAACTTGGTATTGCCTTATTGAGGGCTTACGAATTCGGAGATTTTGACCCAGAGGACACGTGGCCTTGAGTTTTCGACGCCAGACCCCAAGTGTTCGAGACGTTTTTGGCTCCGGAGTTGTTTCGTGATCTTAATGTTGCCTCATTGAGGGATTTTGGAGCTCCGATCCGGGGGTCGCATTGTTCGAGTTGTTGAGGCCAGTCCCCGAGTGTTTGGGACGTTTTTGACAGAGAAGCTGTTTTTACAAAAATATTGAGCTTCTTTGAAACGCAAAATGCTTTTTTGAAAGTATTATTTGATTACTTGGTACAAGTATACATATCTTTGCTGCTAATGGGTGAGTTATTCTATGCGCGCATGGTTCGTTTGACCGTTTGGCCTGGTACATTGGTTTCCCACCGAGACTCCACATAGCGCATCATGGCTTCTCCCAGTAGGCGACCTTCCAGGGGGATGCCCCCCAGTATTCAAGGTTGATTGCAAAAGAAGCCTTGAATACTTGTTGAGTTTTCATTAGGTAGCATATAGATGTTGCCTCGTTAAAAACCTTGCCGGTAAAACCCTTCTTGGGATAAAACCCGATCGAAGGAAAAGAGTGCAATGCATGATTTTTAAACCTAAGGCCTTCGAGCTGGGAAGCGCTTTGGCTGTTTCGATCGAATACCTGCATTCATGTTTGTATAAAATGTAACTAAAAAAAGGAGATGGCCATACCTTGGTGCTGACGGCGCTTCGGATCTCGATGTGATTCAATCGTTTGTTATGGTACAGTCCTTCATTTTATTTAGTCGGGCATAGCCGAGAATGTAGCTTGTTATCACTATTTTATTGTTTGCTTATCCTTTGGCTCTTTCAAGGGTAGAGGTACTGGTGTCGGCATCACATCGTGCACCGCGAACATTTCTCTTGCCGCATGTTGTTCCTAGTAGACGATTTTAATCACATCCTTTGTCGGGATTTCATCATTTGATGGAGGGTGGATGGTACTGCTCTATGCGGTGTATCCGTGGCCTTCTGAGCAANTTTCAAAGCCACCGAACTTCATTCATTTACACCTTGAGTGAAGGCCTGCACTGCCCAATCGTCGGAGACTGGGGTTAGTTCCATTCGTTCCATTTGAATGCGAGATACGAACTCTCGTAACATCTCATTCTCCCATTGCTTGATCTTGAAGACGCCGGATTTCCTTGTTGCTACTTTGATGGCACCAGCATGTGCCTTTATGAAAGAATCTGCCAGCATGGCAAATGAGTCAATAGAGTGAGGAGCTAGGTTGTGGTACCACATCATGGCCATTTTTGAGAGTGTTTCCCCCAACTTCTGTAGCAGGGCGGACTCGATCTCGTCGCCCCTTTGGTCGTTTCCCTTCACTGCACAAGTGTAGGCAGTGACGGCTCATTGGGGTCCGAGGTTCTGTTGTACTTCGGGAGGTTAGGCATTCTGAAATCTTTGGAATCGGTTTCGGAGTAGCTTCCTGCGGGAATGGCATTTGTACAACATCTTCGAATCTACACCCTTCAGGACCGGGGGTCGCACCCGGGTAATTTATTCGACCCTAGAGTTGTAGGTCTCGTACTTTCCTATTTTTTTCGTATTTCCTCCCGTTTCCTTTTCTATTTGTATTTTTTTACTTCATTT
>NW_017687123.1:5874-6165 GCF_001879085.1 Nicotiana attenuata | reverse complement strand
GGTCCCACTCCCGGGTTGATGCAAACATAATCTGATGTCATTCTAACATAGGGTCCCACTCCCTAGTTGATGCCAGCATAACCTAATGACTTTCCAACATAAGTTCCCACTCCCTAGTTGATGCCATCATAACCTGATAGCTTTCCAACATAGGGTATCACTCCCTAGTTGATGCCAGCATAACCTGATGACCTTCCAATATAGGGTTTCACTCCATAGTTGATGCCAGCATATACTGATGACTTTCCAACATAGGGTCCCACTCCCTAGTTGATGCCAGCATAACCTGAT
>NW_017687123.1:0-1215 GCF_001879085.1 Nicotiana attenuata | reverse complement strand
GATGCCAGCCTAACCTAATGACTTTCTAACATAGGGTCTAACTCCCTATTTAATGCCAGCATAACCTGATGACTTTCCAACATAGGGTCTCACTCCCTAGTTGATGCCAGCATAACCTGATGATTTTCCAACATAGGGTCCCACTTCCTAGTTGATGCCAGCATAAACTGATGACTTTCCAACATAGGGTATCACTCCCTAGTTGATGCCAGCATAACCTGATGAACTTCCAATATAGGGTTCCACTCCCTAGTTGATGCCAGCATATTGTGATGACTTTCCAACATAGGGTCCCACTCCCTAGTTGATACCAGCATAACCTGACGACTTTCCAACATAGGGTGCCACTTCCTAGTTTATGCTTGCATAAGCTGATGATTTTCCAACATAAGGTCACCACTCTCTAGTTGATGCTAGCATAACCCTAAGATTTTCCAACATACGGTCACCACTCCCTAGTTGATGCAAGCGTAACGTGATGACTTTCCAACATAGGGTCCCACTCCCGGGTTGATGCAAANATAATCTGATGTCATTCTAACATAGGGTCCCACTCCCTAGTTGATGCCAGCATAACCTGATGATTTTTCAACATAGGGTCCCACTTCCTAGAGTATGCCAGCATAAACTGATGACTTTCCAACATAGGGTATCACTCCCTAGTTGATGCCAGCATAACCTGATGAACTTCCAATATAGGGTTCCACTCCCTAGTTGATGCCAGCATATTGTGATGACTTTCCAACATAGGGTCCCACTCCCTGGTTGATACCAGCATACCTTGACGACTTTCCAACATAGGGTGCCACTTCCTAGTTGATGCTAGCATAAGCTGATGATTTTCCAACATAAGGTCACCACTCCCTAGTTGATGCTAGCATAACCTGAAGATTTTCCAACATACGGTCACCACTCGCTAGTTGATGCAAGCGTAACGTGATGACTTTCCAACATAGGGTCCCACTCCCTAGTGGGTGCCCGCATAACCTGATAACTTTTCAACATAGGGTCACACTCCCTAGTGGATGTCAGCATAAACTGATGACTTTCCAACATAGGGTCTCACTCCCTAGTTGATGCCAGCCTAACCTAATGACTTTCCAACATAGGGTCCCACTCCCTAGTTGATGCCAGCCTAACCTAATGACTTTCTAACATAGGGTCTAACTCCCTATTTAATGCCAGCATAACCTGATGACTTTCCAACATAGGGTC
>NW_017687122.1:0-6165 GCF_001879085.1 Nicotiana attenuata | reverse complement strand
GAATACATACATACATACATACATATATATATATATATATATATATATATGTATGTATGTATGTATGTATTCCTTGATAAGGGGTGGCTCTTGATGTAATTGTGCTTAAAGAAAGAATGGAGTTAATATATATTGTTCACAACAATACACTATTATTTTCTTTCTCTTTCACTTCAAGTGGCTCTTACTTGTTCAAAACAGTGCACCTTTCTCCTTATTTCATTAGTTCCACTCAAAAGCCAAACCACTCACCCCACACTTTAACTTTTACAAAGTTCAAAACAATTCAAGTGCTCATGAGAGGTAAAAGATTCAAATAGATGATTAATTCAAACAAATGAGTAGGGCTTGTAATGTGGTTGCCAAAGAAACAAGATTACAGGCTCAAAGGGGTTAGCTACGATACATAACAATTAGGTGGGTAAAATAAATATATCTGGCTTAACAAAGAAACGCCTATATCATTTCCAAGACCGAACAAACTACTATTTCGCTTTGCAAACACACAGGGCAAGTTCTAGGCATCCAATGCAGTGCATAGAATACAACAATCCTCACACACACATGGCACATGACTCACTCCAGTTGGATCATCGTAACGCTCTAGTCAGAGTACTTAAGCCAAATTAAGAACATACAATTTAAGGCACTCTAATAAGAATCAACAACTGAGCCTAAGCGTCACACTAAAGTATCTACTGTATTCAAGGCATAATGACGATAAGGGATCCTCCTTCCATATCGGCCCTTAGCCCAAAAGTGCCAAAAAAATAAAAATAAAAAACTAACTAACCCGGTTCAAACAAAAACCCTTGGAAAAGAACCGCGGTCAAAAGAAAAACCAAGGGGTAATTGATACACTACCTACAAAAGAAAATATTTTTTTTATATATCGACTTAGACCCTCAAGAAACCTGTTGAGTGATATCCGTCGTCGAGACAAGTCAAACACATTTAGACTACTAATCAAAAACGAAAATCAAACTAACCAACGACTACAATCAAATTAACCAAAGACTACAATTAAACTAGAATCAAGCTACATTCCTATATATACACAACATACCAACGAAGTAACCCCCACCCCACACTTAAAAAATGTCATGTCCTCATGTCATAAAATAGAAAGTAGTGCGAGGCAAAAGAACTTCCTTGTAAGATCACTCTTGATCAGAGACTGTGCCGGGGTCTAAGTGACACGCTTTCCCCAGCGCACGCAACCAGCCCATGATTTTCTTCTCGGATTTAGCATTCTGGGTGGCCAAGGCATCAACTCTAGTCCCCAAGTCTGTGACTGTAGTCCGCAGCCCTGCCATTTCCTACTCTAAGGCTGCCAGGTGTGTAACCCGACTAACCCCGGATTGCCCTTAGGCTTTCACAACATGCTCATGGGAGGGCGACGCAGCCCCCACGTCATCTTGCTCATCATCCCCCTCCTCAGATGCCTCAGAATCATCACTATCAGTTGAACTGGCTATAACTGCCTCTTTCCCAATGGTCACATTGGAAGCTCGGAATATGGTTTCTTTCTTCACCTTGCCGTCTACATGGGGGTTCTTTGCTACCCCTACAGCCCGACACAATCGAGTGACCTGAGATGGGAAAAAGAACCCATACCTCCGCAGTGGTGAACGGTTGAACATCTCCGAGTGAATAACCTCGGCCACATCAAAATCGTGGCCATTCATAAAGCACCGGATCAAAGCAGCTCGCAGTCCATTGACTTCAGTGGTGTTGTGGGGCGGCAGCAGTCGACTGTTAATAATGTATAACCAACACTTGCCTTCAAAGGTGAGTGAGGAGGAGTGCAACTTCGATCCCTGAGTAACCCACTGTACCTCCTTGTCTGGTTTACAGATAGTTTGGAAAAACAATTCCCACTGTGTGGGTTCTCGCTTGTAAGTGTCATAGTAATCCCTCTCCCCAGTAAATGCAGGCAAGCGATACACTCGCCTGATAGCTTCAATCGAGGCATTCACCCTCTTTTGTCGCACCATGCAAATGTGATCCTCATGTTCGGGACAGTTGGCGTAGAACTCCCTAACAAGAAACAAGTTACCATCCTCCGACTCTTCAAAGAAGATATCGAGCCTGCGCCTAGTCAGCTCCCTAAACATATTGGGGCACTCAGCCTGGAGGGAACCCCTTTCAATTCTCCGTTCTGGTACCGGCTTTCGAATACCCTTTTCAACGAAACAGTCTTGGGCAGCTCTAGAGACAAACCGGGTGCTATCAAACTGCCCTGAACTGGATGATGCCCGGCCCGGGACGAACCACCGGTAGTGCGTCTCTTCTTTGAAGATCTCATTGTACCTACACCACAACCACAATTATCAAGAATCAGCGGAATAGGTGACCCAAGAGCAGTTACTCAGACTTCACACGCCCCATGGGTCACAATTTATGCTATAAAGTTCATTGGGGCAATTCAACAAACACCTCATGTGCATATGCCCCCCAATGTACCAAAGGACCCAATTAAACCCTCATTCCTCACAACTCAACTATATTTTTCCAACCCAACCAACCTAATGTCTTCACATGTCACAATTATACCAACAAATACACGTCAATAAGAGTACCTAGAATTCTACTTTCTTACAACTACAAAATAAGAGACAAAGAATGAAAAGAAAAGAAACAAAATCGAAAAGAACCAAAACAAAAGAAACTAAAAGAGGAGTGTAGAATCATGTACTTACTTGAGAACCTTGTGAAGATTGGAGATGGAAGAATGGGTGAGTGGAGAAGAGGGATAAGAGAAAGGGATTTGGTGAAGAAATAGGAGGGGGAAGCGTTAGAAATTGGGGAAGGGGGAGGGTTTTGTGCTTTTGTTTTGTTGTGTTGTGTGTTGTTAAGAGAAGGGGGTAAAATAAACGGGGGAATGCGGATGGGGGAGGGTTTTAGTTAAAGAAAAAAAGACTAATTAAAAAGGGGGTGAGGGGGGAAGAAAATAAAATAAAAAATTTCGATACCTGAGTCGCCAGGTTCGCGGCCGGATCCGCGGTCAGATCTGCGACCGCAGACAGAAAACTTGCCAAATTCGCAGTCAATCTGCGATCTAATCCGCGGCCGCGGATTAGGCATCCAAATTTATTTTTTCATTTTTTTTATTTTATGTTTGTACCTACCTCTGGGATACTTACGTAACCCCGACGAATACAACAAATCAATGGGTTGCCTCCCATGAAGTGCCTGATTTAACGTCGCGGCACGACGCAGGCTTTGATCATCACTCCTCATTCGCGTACTGGGGCTCTTCCAAAGTTATTACCACTCGATCCCTTTTTTCTTCGGCCATTCCAAGGTAATGTTTCAATCTTTGCCCATTCACCGTGAACTTATTTGTCCCATCTTCTGATTCAATCTCCACAGCTCCATTTAAGAACATTTGCACCACTCTGAAGGGTCCTGACCATCGGGACTTCAACTTACCCGGAAACAATCTCAATCTCGAGTTGTATAACAACACTAGATCTCCGGGTTTGAAGTTCCGATCCAAGATGTGTTTATCATGCATTAGTTTCATCCTTTCTTTGTATAGTCTAGCACTCTCAAATGCCTGGAACCTGAATTCCTCCAGCTCATGTAACCCAGTGACTCTGCTGGTGCCTACGGTCTCTATATCCAAATTCAACTGCCGCAATGCCCAAAGTGCTTGATGTTCGAGCTCTACCGGAAGGTGGCATGCCTTTCCAAACACCAACTTGTACGGTGACATACCAATTGGAGTTTTGAATGCTGCGCGGTACGCCCACAATGCATCATCCAGCTTCTTCGCCCAATCGGTCCTTGTTGTATTCTTTAAGGACACTTTTAATTTCCCTATTTGACACTTCAACTTGCCCGCTCGACTGTGGGTGATAAGGGGTGGTCACCTTATGACGAACTCCGTACTTCTCCAACAACGGTGCGAACGCTCTATTGCAAAAATGGGTTGCACCATCACTGATTATAGCTCTCGGGGTGCCAAAACGTGTGAAGATGTTTTTCTTTAGAAAACCTGTTACCCCTTTTGCATCATTGGTTGGGGAGCCACCGCTTTGACCCACTTGTAGACATAGTCAACCGCTACCAATATATATTTATTACCATACGAGCTGACGAACGGCCACATAAAGTCGATCCCCCACATGACAAAAACCTCCACCTCTTGAATTGTGGTCATTGGCATCTCGTGACGGCGAGAAATGTTGCCTGTCCTTTGGCATTCATCGCAACTTTTGACCTAAGCGTGGGCATCCTTGAACAGAGTTGGCCAATAAAAACCCGATTCCAACACCTTAGCTGCTGTCCGAATTCTTCCAAAGTGTCCACCATATGGTGAAGCATGGTAAGCCTGCAAAACAGAATGTTGATCTTGCTCGGGGATACACCTCCGAATCATGTTATCTACACATATTTTAAACAGTAGAGGTTCATCCCAATAATAAGACCGACAATCGCGAAAGAATTTTTTCTTTTGAATCGAAGAGAGTTCATAAGGTACAATACCACTTGCTAAATAATTAGCAATATCAGCAATACCACGGCGTCTCCTCCATTGTCACTGCTAGTAACTGTTCATCGGGAATGTCTCTGTTATATCCTCAACCTCTACCTTCCTTTCAGCTCCTTCCAACCTTGAGAGGTGGTCTGCTACTTGGTTCTGTGTCCCTTTTCTGTCACGGATCTCCAGATCGAATTTTTGTTGCAAAAGAACCCAGCGAATCAAGCGTGGCTTTGATTCCTTCTTTGCTATCAAGTACCTAATTGCTGCATGGTCAGTATACACAATAACTTTTGAACCAATCAAGTATGACCTGAATTTGTCGAATGCAAAAACTACAGCCAACATCTCTTTTTCCGTCACGGTGTAATTGAGCTGTGCACCGTTTAGCGTTCTGCTTGCATAGTAAATTGGGTGCATCAGTTTATCCTTTCGCTGCCCCAAGATTGCTCCTATAGCATAGTCGCTTGCGTCGCACATGAGCTCGAATGGTTGCTCCCAGTTGGGTGCAACAATGATGGGTGCAGTCACCAATCTCTTCTTCAGCTCCTCAAATGCCAACCTGAAATCATTAGAAAACACAAAGGGCTGATCCTTTTCAAGGAGTTTACATAAAGGGTTAGCAGTCTTAGAGAAATCTTTTATGAATAGCCTGTAGAACCCTGCGTGCCCAAGGAAACTTCTCACAGCCTTGACCGAAGTAGGCGGTGGCAACTTCTCAATCACGTCAACCTTAACATGGTCAACCTCGATTCCTTTACTGGACACTCGATGCTACAAGACTATCCCTTCTTGTACCATAAAATGGCACTTTTCCCAATTCAGCACTAAATTTGTCTCCACACATCTTCTGAGCACTCTTCTTAAATTGTGAAGACAATCCTCGAATGAATCTCCCACCACGGAGAAATCATCCCTAAATACCTCCATAATGTCTTCAACCATGTCCGTGAAAATGGCTAACATACACCGTTGAAATGTAGCCGGTGCATTACAAAGCCCAAAAGGCATTCTCCGAAAGGCAAAGATGCCATACGGACAGGTGAAGGATGTTTTCTCTCTGTCTTCAGGGGCGATTGAGATCTGATTGTACCCCGAATATCCTTCCAAGAAATAGAAGTGAGATCGCCCAGCCAACCTGTCCAATATTTGGTCAATGAATGACAAGGGAAAATGGTCCTTCCGGGTGGCTATGTTCAATTTCCGATAATCTGGTGCAAATCCGCCATCTCGTGATTGTACTAGTCGAGATCAACTCGTTATTCTCATTTTGTACGACCGTTATTCCTCCTTTTTTCGGCACACATTGAACAGGGCTGACCCAATTGCTGTCAGAGATGGGGAAGATGATACCCGCATCTAACCATTTGATCACTTCCTTCTTCACCACCTCTTTCATATTCGGGTTCAGCCTTCGTTGATGTTCTCTGGAAGGTTTGTGCCCTTCTTCCAAGAGAATCTTGTGCATACAAAAAGCTGGGCTGATACCTTTTATGTCCGCCATGGTCCAACCAATGGCAGTCTTACATTCCTGTAACACCTGTAGGAGTTGCTCTACCTGCACAACTAGCAAACCAGATGATATAATAATAGGTAAAGTAGAATTAGGCCCTAAGAAAGCGTACCTGAGGTGAGCTGGAAGCGGTTTCAGGTCCAACTGTGGTGGCTCCTCTATC
>NW_017687121.1:5334-6166 GCF_001879085.1 Nicotiana attenuata | reverse complement strand
AGCATCAATACCCAATACGAAAATAATACGAAAAACATCAATAATCCCGAAATTGACAAACCGGAGCCCCGGGCCTACTTCTCGAAACTCAGAAATTTTTACTGAAAAGTGTTCTTCATCTTCTCCCGATTTCGTACATATAAAGAACACCAAAATCGGAGTCCGTTTGACCCCTCAAATCGACCCCTAAAGGTCTCATAATCTCAGGCCCCAAAATCCTATTTTTCTACTGTTTTTCATGAATTAAAGGCTGGGATTATGGTCTATAACCACCCATAAACGAGTTTTAATAATCAAATCACTTACCTCTGTGATACCCACTGATTTTCTCTCTTAAAATCGCCTCAGAAGCTTCTTCCCGTTCAAAAATTGGAAGAAAACTCGACCTGCTCATTATAGGTATACTGTTCACGCATTTTACTGCTCCCAATGGATTCCTTGTGAAATTCTAATGAATTTAGGCTTTTGAATCACTCAATTTGACCTTATAATGAAGGAGATATGTAGGTTTTGTTACGAAACTTAGCTCAAAGTAACAATATAGAACAATAAAATAGACAACAATGTAGAGAGGAAGACAGGAGAGAATCTTATTTCTTCTATTTATTCAAGTGTATACAATGTGATGCCAAAACCCTCTATTTATAGGATTACATAGAGGCATACAAAAGAATGTCATAAACATGACATTAAACATTTGAGATCATGGAGGAAGATCATGGGGAGGTTATGGAGGTGTGGAAGTTACAACTATAATGGTGAGAAGTAGTGAGAGTTATTTACATAATGGAGAAGAGTAGTGGGAGTAACTTCTTTAGGAGTTATAGACATC
>NW_017687121.1:0-2671 GCF_001879085.1 Nicotiana attenuata | reverse complement strand
CTTTAATATATGCCAATATAGAATTCTCGATCAATTTTCACATCATAATTGAACCGGGATGGTCAACCGGTCATGCCAACTAATATTTGTTTCAATAAACCTCTAGTTTACTTATGGCATGTGATTCCATCAGGATGCTTATACATCTGTAGTACAAATAGAAGAAAAATCGGGTAACCTTTCATATTTACCCGGTATGAATATAGTAATATGAAGATATTCAATCTTCCTTTCATTTATAGTCTCAATATGCCAACCACTTTGGCTAATATATTTGAAACTCAAAAAGTTCCTTTTTGAGACTTACTACCACCAATGCCATGAATAATTTTATTTATTCTGGTAGTAACAAATTTGCTCTTTCGGAGCTCTCAATAATTTTGTACTACAAGATCTTTTATACCACCATCCAAGTGGTGAATTTTTCCTCCACGAAAAAAATTATCTTATCATTGTCACAATCAAAAACATTATAGACAAGACTCATTTCTAGCTTTACTTTTGCCTTTAATAACTTTTTATAAGGCATGGTAAAATATTTTTGGCGTACCACGTGTACGCGACCAATGACATATTCATGTAACCATATTGTAATATTCATTATCTTTATTTCTCTCAAACCTCCCTTAGAGGTGAGTTGTGGTATTTATCCAACCATGCATAAGCACATTCTTATGCATAATTTTTATCACATATATATTTCAGCATTTACTTTCAGGAATGAGCCTGCATTTACAATGCTTATCACAAGTCACATTTTCAACGAATGGACTATAATCATATGAACATGTCTCGTATTAACAGACCACATTGATACATATTCCTTCACCTTTGAAGGACCATTTTGAGAACCCTTATCATTATCCTTTTTACAATTACCATAATGATGACTATTATTATTTGATCTTTGGCACGCCCACGTTCATTGGTCAACCACTTGTCTTTATTTAGACTTATTATGCACCGTTTTCACATTCACTTCAAGAATGGAGCAAATCAAGTGGGACAAACTTTATGCTTTTTCATGAAAAATACATTATTTTTCTTTAGTCATCATTATATCATCAATATGGTGCATTGAGACTCAAACCCAATGCCTTATCCATATAAAGGCATGTTAGGACATAATGCATTGGGACTCGAACCCAACTACTTATTATCATGGTGCACTAGGACTTAAAACCAGTGTCTTACCCTCAAGGTACGATGAAACTTGAACCCACCGTCTTACCCTCAATCAATAGCATAATAGACCAAAATACAATTGAGGCTCATCCTCGATCCTCTAAATCACTTACCCATAGGGCCACATATAATGGTTATGCATAAAACCATTCTGCTTTTGTACTTACTAGTTATAGTAGTTATTCTTTTCTGATTCTCGTAATGAGACTAATCAGAACATGGGCGGAAGAAGAACCAAACTCAAATCTTGGTTAGAGACTCGTGCTGATAACGTGTTACGAAACTTAGCTCAAAGTAACAATATAGAACAATAAAATAGACAACAATGTATAGAGGAAGAGAGGAGAGAATCTTATTTCTTCTATGTATTCAAGTGTATACAATGTGATGCCAAAACCCTCTATTTATAAGATTACATAGAGGCATACAAAAGAATGTCATAAACATGACATTAAACATTTGAGATCATGGAGGAAGATCATGGGGAGCTTATGGAGGTGTGGGAGTTACAACTATAATGGTGAGAAGTAGTGGGAGTTATCTACATAATGGAGAAGAGTAGTGGGAGTAACTTCTTTAGGAGTTATAGACATCCACTATAAAATAATATTTCATAACAGGTTTTAAGATTTGCAAATAGTGCAGGTTTTTAATACGCCGTCAGGGGCAATTTCGTTATTAATCCGAAAACCTGGGCAACCTTGGTAAAATGGCCATAAAATCCTCATACGATGTCAAAATTCGACGATTCTTTTTGCTACGGGTCTGTAATTACGATACGGATCTAATGCTTCATTCAAAACAGTAATCGGAGCTTATTTGTTCAATATGATATCATTTATGCTTGAAGAAACGACGTCGAAGCATAAGAAAAACGAGCACAACGCAGCCAAACCTATCTGAAACTCACCCGAGCTCCTCGGGACCGCATATGAACATACTAACACGTCACATATGATCATTCAAACTTAGTTGCACTCTCAAAACACCAAAACTAACATCAAAACACCAAATTTACATCGGATTCAAGCCTAAGTTCTTCTAATACTTCCGAAACACGCATTTGATCAAAAACCCAACCAAATCACCTCCGAATAACCTGAAATTTTGCACACACATCCCAAATCACCTAACGAAGCTACAGAAACTCTCAAAATTCCATTCCGACCCTCGGATCAAAATCTCACCTATCAACCGGAATTCGGCAAAATACTAACTTCGCCAATTCAAGCCTAATTCTACACCGGACCTCCAAAATCACTTCCGATCACACTCCTAAGTCACAAATCATCCCCCGAAGCTAACCGAATCATCGGAATCCACATCCGAGCCCTCTAACTCATAGGTCAATATCCGGTTGACTTTTCCAAAACAAGCCTTCCTTAAAGAGACTAAGTGTCTCATTTCCTTCCAAAAATCAACCCAATTCAACTCGTTCACACAAGACACTGATAATGAAGCATAACAAAGCAGGAAATGGGGAAAA
>NW_017687120.1:5263-6166 GCF_001879085.1 Nicotiana attenuata | reverse complement strand
AATGTGTTCTTGCCTCCAAGGGTGTTGTCTAACCCTAAAGTAGTGTCTCCTGCCTCCTTAGGTCTAATTTGTGTCCAAAATATGTCCCCTTCCTCTCTTGGCCGGCTTCCTTAGTTTAATATAGGGTTTTTGGGCTTAAAATCCCGTGTTTTGCACATAAGTCCTTGAAATTTCCGCCTCCTGCCGCGGTTTTGCCGCGGTCGCGGTGGAACCGCGGCCAAACATGCCCTCTGATTCTTCAGTTGTCCGCGACCATCTTCTACCGCGATTCTGCCGTGGTCGCGGTGGAACCGCGGTTTTTCACCCTGTTCCGTTTGGAATTTGGAAAAACGTAAAACATGAAAGTTATAGCCCTTTGAGTTAGCTTTCCAACCATATATTGTGGAGCCCAAATGGAGTTCTGAGCAAAAAGTTATGTCTATTTTACTAGAAAGTGCACAATATGCCTCCTCAAGTCTTCGTTCGTACTTAATTATCAAATTTGACCCCCGAACACGATCCCGGCTTAATTCCTTGAGCTTTTACTCAGACTTCAAAGCTTCAAATCACTTAAATTCATTCCATAACATCTATATAGCTCGGAATCATACCTACAAGGCATAAAACACACAATTAGTGCAAAACACTAGCGATTAAAGCGCAAACTCAATTAAAGTGCAGTAAATTCGAGTGTAATAAGCGACTAAAATATGCAATTATAGCCTATAATCAACACCCCACACTTAAACCATTGCTCGTCCTCGAGCAATCAAACTACACTTTTTTTATAGACACAACCTTTTTAAACAATTCTCCTAACTCATCACACCAAGAGTATTTAAAATAGACTAAGCACAAAAGCGTAACATCTTCACCTCAAGATTTGACTCACAAGTACCACACGTTATTCACAACTCACCCACT
>NW_017687120.1:0-952 GCF_001879085.1 Nicotiana attenuata | reverse complement strand
CTGGTAGTCTGGTCTAGCCTCGTCACTACTTCGCCGGGGTTAGGCTAGGCACTTACCAGCACATGGGGTCGGTTGTGCTGATGCTACACTCTGTGCATCTTTTTGCACAGATCCAGGTGTTGGAGCAGCATTTGAGTAGCAGCAGCATTCTGGAAGCGAGCTTTCAGTCCAGGGACTTTCGAGGTAGCCTTGCTGACGTCCGCAGGCCCGGAGTCCCTTTCTATCTTATTCAGTTTGTTATCATTTGTACCGAAGCAGACAGTGTTATGTTTCATACAAACCTTGTATTTAGTATTCTCTAGACGTTCGTGAGTATTGTGACACCAGTCTTGGGTAGAGGATTTTGTTAAACTTCCGCTTTTCCTTCAGTTAATTATATTTGAGACTTCCGCGTTATCATACTACGCTTTGTTTTCATTAAATGGACGATAATTGCTAAAAGAAGTAAATTAAGTTGGCTTGCCTAGCTCCTATTAGTAGGCGCCATCACGACTCCCGAGGGTGGGACATCCGGGTCGTGACAAAAATAAAAAAAATAAAAAAAATCAAATAATGAAATAAAAGTTCAAACTTGAAACCTAGCAATATGTACACCTACAACTACACCGTTAGTTCTCCGGCTACGGCGCCAAAATTTGATCACGCCCAACTATGCCTTACAAAAAGGACAATGCGGTCGTTGCAAATATAATCCGGTTTACAAGTCCGGAGTCGAATCCCACAGAGAACTAAGGTTTAGCTACAGCTGTTCACTATCACCAAGAAGACAAGCTTGAACAATTCCTAACTTATAGATATTAAGATTCTTGTGTTTAACTAATTAACTAACAAATTAAAATAGTAAATTAACAACTAACGACACTGAGGGTTAGAGAAAAAATTAAGGAGGTCTAGAGTTATGATTTTCCCTATTGTCGGAATCCTTCCCGCTATGTCTTCTATAATTTCGCCT
>NW_017687119.1:5726-6166 GCF_001879085.1 Nicotiana attenuata | reverse complement strand
CATGATACTGTATTCATTATTTGTATTGTAACAGAGTTAATGGATTGCATTCATTCATCACTAGGGTATAAGTCGATGAATCAATTATAACATATTAATTGATATAAGTCGAGACTGTATTCATTATTTGTATTGTAACAGAGTTAAAGAATTACATTCATTCATCACTAGGTTATAAGTCGATGATTCAATTTACATATATATATATATATATATATATATATATATATATATATATATATATGTAAATTGAATCATCGACTTATAACCTAGTGATGAATGAATGTAATTCTTTAACTCTGTTACAATACAAATAATGAATACAGTCTCGACTTATATCAATTAATATGTTATAATTGATTCATCGACTTATACCCTAGTGATGAATGAATGCAATCCATTAACTCTGTTACAATACAAATAATGAATACAGTATCATG
>NW_017687119.1:0-1048 GCF_001879085.1 Nicotiana attenuata | reverse complement strand
GACAGTGAAGAACAAGTATCCCCTGCCCCGTATTGATGATTTGTTTGACCAGCTCCAGGGGGCAAGGGTATTCTCCAAGATTGACCTCCGTTCAGGCTATCACCAGCTGAAGATTAGGGATTTAGATATTATGAAGACTGCTTTCCGGACGAGATATGGGCACTATGAGTTTCTGGTTATGTCCTTTGGGTTGACTAACGCCCCAGCAGCATTCATGCACTTGATGAACAGTGTATTTCGACCGTATCTGGATTCATTTGTGATTGTTTTTATTGATGACATCCTGGTGTACTCGCGTAGCCAGGAGGAGCACGCACAACATTTGAGAGTGGTATTACAAAGATTGAGGGAGGAGAAACTTTATGCAAAGTTCTCCAAGTGTGAGTTCTGGCTTGGTTCTGTGGCTTTCCTGGGGCACGTGGTGTCCAGTGATGGTATTCAGGTTGATCCAAAGAAGATAGAGGCGGTACAGAGTTGGCCTAGACCGTCCTCAGCCACAGAGATTCGGAGTTTCCTCGGTTTGGCGGGTTATTATCGCCGGTTCGTCCAGGGTTTTTCATCTATTGCTTCGCCCTTGACCAAGTTGATGCAGAAGGGTGCACCATTTGTATGGTCGGACGAGTGCGAGGAGAGCTTTCAGAAGCTCAAGACGGCTTTGACCACAGCTCCAGTGTTGGTTCTGCCATCAGCTTCAGGTTCTTACACAGTGTATTGTGATGCCTCGAGAGTTGGGATCGGATGTGTATTGATGCAGGAGGGTAGAGTTATTGCATATGCTTCTCGTCAGTTGAAGCCTCATGAGAAGAACTACCCTGTTCATGACTTAGAGTTGGCTGCTATAATTCATGCTTTGAAGATTTGGAGGCACTACTTATATGGCGTATCTTGTGAGGTATATACGGATCATCGCAGCCTTCAGCATTTGTTCAAAAAGAAGGATCTTAATTTGAGGCAGCGGAGGTGGCTTGAGTTACTCAAGGATTATGATGTTACCATTTTGTATCACCCGGGGAAGGCCAATGTGGTGGCCGATGCTTTGAGCCGGAAG
>NW_017687118.1:5435-6166 GCF_001879085.1 Nicotiana attenuata | reverse complement strand
AAGAGGGTTAAAATGGGACATCCAAATCAAGATGAATCTTCAAGTAACAATTAACCTAACCTCAATTTTCAACTGCTTTGATACACTAAATGCTTAAAAAGCTTTCAACCACTTTCTTCTTTTTCATAATTTCTTTCCAAGATAAACCTTAAAGGCATCACAGAGTCTTCAGAAAATCATTTCTCCCCTCACTATAAGGACGATGGTAAGATGACTTTTTGATTTGTTATTTGACCATTAATTGCTACTCAATGAAGTTTTACAGAAAAATTATACAAAAGTTCTGTATCAAGTGAAACCTGACAGTATTTTCCTGGCTAAAAATATTGCTCTGATCCAAAAATTCCATTATCTTTCAGATTTTTCTCTCACAAAATTACTGTATTTGATGTAAAACTTCTCTTTCCAATTTCTCTCACTCACATCGACACTCTCGTATACATTCTCAGAACCCCCGATTCTGAACTTCCAATTTCTCTCACTCCCATCGCCATTCTCTTCACCTTTCTCAGAAATCACGATTCTTCACTTATTCATCTGCATTGTCTCTCTCAATTTTCTATATTTTTGCTCCAAATAGTTGTGGTAAGTATTTAAGTTGTTAGATTCTCGCTTTTACTGTGTTTATTCTGTTTATCTTTACTAATTTTTTATAAATAATAACTTGTTATGCTTCCAACTAGAAAACCTTTAAAGTTCCTCTCCAATGGCTGATTCAACATCCCAGAAGA
>NW_017687118.1:0-2087 GCF_001879085.1 Nicotiana attenuata | reverse complement strand
ATAAGTAAATGATTCTTAACTCATTTCTTTCACTCTTTTACTTCTTTTTACAAGATTTCATCCTAGAATCTTGAGTTTTCATGGTGGAATTGGGAATTTTTGGGTAGAACTTAGGAATTTTGAAATTTGGGGATTTAGACATTAAATTGAGGTCGGATTCCAAAACCAATTGTATATCCAGGCTCGGGGGTGAATGGGTAATTGAGTTTTGATCCGAGTTCTGGGTTTGGACCAAGCGGGCCCGGGTGTTGACTTTTTCCAAAATGTCCTAAATTGTATTCCTTGCCATCGTGGGTATTTCCTAAGGCTTAAATTGAATTATTTGATTGGTAATTGCTAGATTCTATTGGCTCGGAGGCTAGTGTGAAAGGAAATGCGGTGCTTGAGCTTTGAGTTTGGTTGTGGTAGCGAGGTAAGTGTTGTGGCTAACCTTATCTTGAGGGATTAGGTGTTGTTGCCTTAATTTCTATGTGTTTGGTTATTGAGTACGACGTATAGGTGAGGTGACGAGTACCTATACATTATCGAGGGGTCATGGCATGCGAGTGAGTCTTATACTTGTGACTGTTGTATTCTTTATTCGTACTGTTCATGCTTAAACTGATTATTCTTAATGTTAAACAAATCTTATCATGTTTTCCTAGAACTAGATATTGGTTGAGTATTGACTTAAGTTGAGATTTATATTATGAAATTTAACATTGAAACGAGGTTGGTTATTGATGATTCCCTTGCCTGGTTGTTATTGTTGTGTTGTTTGGGTGAGGAAGAGTGTAAAGCACGAAGGGTGATACCGTGCAATGTTTTGCGAGTGAGTGATAATGCACGAAGGTTGGTGCCGTGCCATATTCTGTGAGTGTTAATGCACGAAGGGTGATGCCGTGCTATATTCGGTGAGTGTTAATGCACAAAGGGTAATGTCGTGCCATATCTTGTGAGTGTTAATGCATGAAGGAAGATGTCGTGCCATGTTATGAGAGAGTTAATGCACGAAGGGTGATGCTGTGCCGTTTCTATTGTTTCTTATGGTAAGGACGAGAGTAAAATCATGAAGGGTGATGCCGTGCACATGTTTGTTATGTTATTACTTTCGTTGGTGCAAAGCATGATAATTACTACGTTTCTTTACTATACTATTTTCAGGATTTAATATTTCCCCTCAACATGTTTTTCCCTTCCCGTTATTATCTGCTAAATTTTTGTTTGTTGTTATTTTCTCATATATGATTTAACTGCACAGGTTCATGTTATGGTCGTGTCCTAGCCTAGTCACTACTTCGCCGGGGTTAGGCTTGACATTTACCAGTACATGGGATCGGTTGTTTGATACTGCACTCTGCACTTTCTGTGCAAATTTTGGTACTGGACCTCGTTGATCAGAGTTGGGTTGCTGCCTTCAGTCCATCAGGAGACCCAAGGTAGATCTGCCAGCATTCGCAGACCCTGGAGTCCCCTTCCATTTATCCTAATCTTCCTATTTTCTTTTAATTCGACAACAAATGTATTTTCTTTAAACCAGTATTTGTAGTAACTCTTAGAAGTTCGTGGATTATTGATCACGCTCAACTGTGTCTCACAAAAGACTATGCGGGCATTGCAAATATAATCTGAGTATTATTGCCCAGAGTCGAACCACAGGGAACTAACCTATCAATCACTACTGTCAGATTTACTAAATTCACACAATCTGTTTTCCCAAACTTTTTGATTCACAATGGTTGATTTTCTAACAACTAAAGACTGAAAGTAATTAACAGCTGAAAATTAACTAAACTTGATGTGTAAACAGTAGGAATAAGGTCTAAGGTAATGGTTTCCCCCGTTGGTAATTTCCTTGGTTGTATATGTCTTATAACTATGATTTAGTTGTCTCTATCAATCATGAACGCTCCAGCTATCATAAATCTTTCTCAAGTAAGTATGATAATTTACTAGACGCACTCTCTCAAGCTACGCTAGCTAGAATCTCAATACAGTTCACTTAAAATCTAGGCATCAAAATGTACAGCATGGAAATACAAACAAATACTCACACTCACTTGGCACATGACTCACTCCGGACTTAGTTACTTCAAGACCATCCTCTT
>NW_017687117.1:5418-6166 GCF_001879085.1 Nicotiana attenuata | reverse complement strand
GTAAAGCCTCAAATGGAGCCATCTCGATAGTGAACTGATAACTGTTATTGTAAGAAAACTCGGCCAAAGGCAAGAACTGATCCCACTGTCCTCCAAAGTCAATCACACATGCTCTAAGCATGTCCTCCAGAATCTGAACTGTCCGCTCTAATTGCCCGTCGGTCTGCGGGTGAAATGTTGTACTGAGCTCCACACGGGTTCCCAACACACTGTGTACGGCTCTCCAGAAACGGGAAGTAAACTGAGGGCCTCTATCTGATATGATAGAATCAGGCACACCGTGTAACCGAACTATCTCCCGAATATAGATCTGAGCCAACCTCTCTAAAGAATAGGTAGTCACAACCGGAATGAAGTGCGCCGACTTGGTCAACTTGTCGACAATGACCCAAACTGTATCAAACTTCCGCAAGGACCGCGGCAGCCCAACTACAAAGTCCATAGTAATGCTCTCCCATTTCCACTCAAGTATAGGCCTCTGCTGAAGTAGGCCACCTGGCCTCTGGTGCTCATACTTAACCTGCTGGCAATTCAAGCACCTAGACACATATTTAACTATGTCTTTCTTCATCCGCCGCCACTTATAATGCTGCCTCAGGTCACGATACATCTTCGTAGAACCTGGCTGAATAGAATACCGTGAACTCTATGCCTTCTCTAGAACTCTTCTCCCTCAAAGCCCATCGACATTAGGAAACCACATAGGCGACCCCTGGAGTCGTAGAAACACACTCCTCGCCCAAATACG
>NW_017687117.1:0-572 GCF_001879085.1 Nicotiana attenuata | reverse complement strand
CCCCGTACCGTCGGGCGTCGGTCGCCCCTCCCCGTCGGCCTCTCGCCTCCGCCTCTAGCAAGTGGGGGAGCAACCTCCTCCCGGCTCTGGAACGTCAGCCGTGCGCGTCCTCACCATCTGTGAGATAATAGAAGAAGGAAATTTAGTATACCATCAACTGCATGATAGAAGATGAATAAAGAGTAGTTTCCTAACACCCTATAGCCTCTCCAAGATAAGTACAGACGTCTCCATGCCGATGCACATGACTCTATTAAGTTTGCCCATGACTTGTGATACCTACGTGAACCTAGTGCTCTTATACCATGTTGTCACGACCCTAGTTCCATTATAGGTTGTGATGGCGCCCAACACCGTTGTTAGGCAAGCCAACCCTAATCAACTAGTGAGTTCTCATTTATTTTAGTAAACAATCTCAACATTTACATAACTTAAATTTAAAACTATCGATATTTAACAAATTTATAAGGCAATTGAATCGGGAAAGACTAAAGGGGATCATAATAATAGGAATACTACACAAAAATAATACTCTACTAATGTGTGTGCCAGGATCTAGTGTCACAAGTACG
>NW_017687116.1:5435-6166 GCF_001879085.1 Nicotiana attenuata | reverse complement strand
GATTTCTAACTCATTTTCTTCACTCCTTAGCATCTTTTAACATGATTTCAACTTAAAATCAAAGATTTTTCATGGGGGAAATTGGGTGTTTTTGGTAAAACCTAGGTTTTTCAAAAAATGGGGATTTGGACCTCGATTTGAGGTTCTATTTCAAAACAAATTATATATTTGGGTTCGTGGGGGAATGGGTAATCGGGTTTTGGTTCGAACCTCGGGTTTTGACTATGTGGGCCCGGGGGCGATTTTTGACTTTTGGGCAAAACTTTGGGAAATTCATTTTTATGCATTCATAAGCGTTACAACCAAAGTACTCACTATTCTCAAGGCATGACAAAGTCAAGATATTGCTTCAATTCAAAACATAGCACCATGGTTTCTATCCTAAAAAAAAGAACTACCTACACCCGGTTCAAACAAAACCCTTGAAAAAGAACCGCGACACAAAGAAAAACCAAGGGGGAATTGCTACACTATCTACAAAGAAAATCTTTTTGTCCTTTCTCTTTAGACTTACATCCCTCAAGAAAACTGTCTAGGAGATCCATCGTCGGGAAAAGTCTAAATTTTTTTCGTTTTCTAAAAAACAAAAAAAATATTCAATTAAACTAACACAACTAAAATAGCATAGAAAGTCAACTCAGACAATCTCCTCACCCCACACTTAAAATTGTGCAATGTCCTCAACGCACACTATAAATAGTAAGAGGGTAAAAAGAGACTACCCTGCTAGG
>NW_017687116.1:0-783 GCF_001879085.1 Nicotiana attenuata | reverse complement strand
TGCACCTTTCTCCTTATTTCATTAGTTCCACTCAAAAGCCAAACCAACCACCCCACACTTTAACTTTTACAAAGTTCATAACAATTCAAGTGCTTATGAGAGGTGAAAAGGTTCAAATAAATGGTTAATTCAAACAAATGAGTAAGGCTTGTAATGTAGTTGCCAAAGAAACGGGATTACAGGATCAAAGGAGTTAACTATGATACATAACAATTAGGCGGTTAAAATATTTATATGGCTCAACAAAGAAACGCCTATATCACTTCCAAGACTGAACAAAACTACTATTTCGCTTTGCAAACACACGGGGCAAGTTCTAGACATCAAATGCAATGCACAGAATAACCCAAAACCTTACACACACATGGCACATAACTCACTCATGATTGGACTCATCAAGACACTCTAGTCAAAGAAGTTAAGCAAAGTTAAGATCATACAATTTAAGGTACTTATACAAGAGTCAAAAACTGAGTCTAAGCGTTACAACCAAAGTACTCACTATTCTCAAGGCATGACAAAGTCAAGATATTGCTTCAATTCAAAACATAGCACCATGGTTTCTATCCTAAAAAAAAGAACTACCTACACCCGGTTCAAACAAAACCCTTGAAAAACGAACCGCGACACAAAGAAAAACCCAAGGGGGAATTGCTACACTACTCTACAAAGAAAATCTTTTTAGTCCTTTCTCTTTAGACTTACATCCCTCAAGAAAACTGTCTAGGAGATCCATCGTCGGGTAAAAACGTCGTTAAAACTTTTTTTTTACGTTTTTTACTA
>NW_017687115.1:3407-6166 GCF_001879085.1 Nicotiana attenuata | reverse complement strand
ACCGTATTGATGACAGGAGTAAGTTGTTTAAACTGATTCAAACAGTACGAGTCAAACTGATTTTAAAATAAAATGGTTTCAGGTTATAGACTTCGTTGTTGATTTTAATTCCTACAGACATGGTATCTAATATTAAAGTTGATTTAGTCCTATAGGCATGGTATCTAATGAAGTGGAGTAGACAGGGTTTATTTGATCACAATGAGATTCCTATAGGCATGATTTCTATATTGATATTTAACCCTATAGTCATGACAGCTAGTTTAGAACCTGATTTTAACTTATGGACATGAGGTATGATTGTAACCATTAGACCCTATTGGCATGATCTCTAAGTGTTAAATTAAAATATGCAGAATTTGAAAGCAGATCCTATAGACAGGATATCTAGATGTAGAGTAAAAAATATGCAGAATTTGAAATAGATCCTATAGGCAGGATATCTAAGTGTAAAACATGCAGAACTTTATTAAATAGATCCTACAGGCAGGATATCTAAGTGTAAAACATGCAGAATTTGAAGCAGCAGACCCTATAGGCATGTTATCTACCCTCCTAACAGCTAACTATGCACAATTACCATCCCTTTTCACTAGCCAACCCCAATATCTGTTTACAAGTTATTACAGACCAAATGCTGAATTACAAGAGAAGTACAAAATAAGAAATTACAACCAAAAGAAGCTTGGTTCTAACTTCCTCTCTGAGTTATGGAACAAAACACCTCAAATGCCACTTGTTTCAGAGCCTTTCTCAGACCTGGGTGTGTCAAAGTTCCCTAAGGGCCTCAAGGGACCCTGGGAAGTGCTTACACCCAGGTTTGCATAACCAGATAAGGAATGAGTGCAGTGTGGAATGGCCAGCCTTTATATGTCCAAGATCAGAGGGAGCTCAGGGGTCCCAAGGCAAGGCTCACACAAGAGGGGCAGAACTTAGGTTCTAGGAATATAGTGGAAGTGCAGAACATAGAGATTGGTTTTAAAAAAAAAGACTGGGAAATAATGAGGGATAAGGGTAATTTTAAAACAGTAATAGTGAATTCAAACTACACAGAATCAGTAACTATACAAGGGGTTAGGGGTTTTGGGAATACATTGCATGAAGCATATGACCCTAGGAGGGGTCAGGTTTGGACATGCACAGCAATAGATGATGTTGGCATGCTCACAAACCAGCTAGAGAATACAAACACAAATAAGGGATATGGGGTTTAGGATTCATAAGTCAGCAAATCACATAACAAGCGACTGACAAAGTACATACATAGGGAAATATTAATTTAAAAGGGAAGGGAACATATTTCAGCATGCTAGTATTGTAAAAAGACTGTAGAAACACTGGCAGAAGTAAACATGAATGAGAAGCTGAAGCAACTTAAAGAAACATATTGTTGTTGAGGCTCAAAGAGTAAACTAGGACATACCAGTAGAGAAGCAAAGTGCAGAAGATAAAGCAAACAAAAGTCCACAGTCTAGCCTTGGCTTTCAGTCGGCTAGCCAAAGCAATGGCACAAGTAGCAGTAGAGAAGAGAGAGTTTTAAGTGTAAGTGTGTGTTTTGAACTCAAGTTATTCGTGTCTTTGAAAGAAAAGAAGGTGGATATTTATAGCTTTGAAAACGAGAAAAAAAATAAGGTAATCAGTAAAGTCTTAACACAAACATGGAAAGAATCACCATTAGAATCAATTAACCCAAGTGATTCCCTTTAACTAAGGAATCATTGTTTAACGGGTAGAAACAGGTCTAATTAAGGGAAGAAAATCAGTTTGGAAATAGGCTGATTATTGCCATATAAGGGGGTGGTAAAGCATGTGGTGAACAATCAAGTCTGGGTACAAAATATACTTATTTTGGGAAAGAATCAGCAAGGTAAAAACATCATAGTAAAGGGAAGAGAATCAATTAATTTTAAACAGGCGAGTGAAATCAGGGCTCATATAAGAAAAGCTTTTGAAATCAGTCACAAGATCGAGATCAATCAAGGAAGGGACATGCTTCTGCACTTCATTATATAAATAGAGTGAACAAAACATCAGTCATGCAAGGCTAAGCATATTGACAAAAGAAACAACATACGATAGTAGCAGAAATAAGCATAGGATTCGATAGATAGTCAAGGCTCACACATGTAGCCAAAGAGAGTCGGTACAAGTACAGGTCTCGCAGTAACAGGTGAGGAAACCTTTTGAAAAGTTAGGGCTTCAACAAAAGTCTTAAAAGATAGCAAAACTCAGAATCAGATAAGTCACGTAAAGAAGAGAGAGTCAGAAATAAAGAACTTTAGTCGAATCAAGTGCATACTCAAACAAACAGTTTCAAACCAAGAAGACCTAGGGTTTTCAATAGTAATCGATTTTAAAAGATGATAAACAAATAAATCAAACAAGTACACATCTAACAAACAGTTTCAGAACTCGAATGAGACCACAAAAGGGACTAGGGTTTTAACATGCTGAAACAAATAGAAGAACAAATGAGCAAAACTTAGCAAAATCACAAACACGTTAAAATCAGAGATCTTTGAAAAGAAAAACTTAAAGGAAAACCCTAATCGGAGAAGACGAAGGGTCGTTTTGAAAGAAAGTTGAAAACTTTCGAGAAAATACTTAAAACACTCATAGCAAGTACAGATCTAAAGTAGATCTGAAAGAAATCGAAAGGTCTTAAAGGTTAGGGTCTCGAAAAACCCAGAAAAGGTGAGAAAGGCCTTGAAAGTTACCGATCTAACCAGAAGAGTCAAGGATCTGACTCGAACGGCCAT
>NW_017687115.1:0-1574 GCF_001879085.1 Nicotiana attenuata | reverse complement strand
TGTCGCGCCCCCTTTTTCTCGCAAAATCGAGTTTGTGACATTTGGTTGGGACAACTCCTTCCTTTTGGGAAAGGGGTTTTGCAATTTTGAAGAGTCGCCACCTAACGATTTTAAGGTGCGTTAGGGCACCTATGGGGGTTCAACTACAACTACGTTTGATAACCAGAGATAGGGTAAGGGCTTGAAATTATCCCAAGGGGAAGGTGTTAGGAACCCCTCAGGAACCACTAGTGTGGTTCCCGGCCAGATAGTTTTTTGTGAATTTGTGCAATTAGCAAGTAAACAAGTAAGGCTCAAGTAATAGGGGATTTTCGTTAAAATACAAGCGTTTGAAAACAATTAATGAAAGCAAGGTTTTGAAAGAGTTATAATCTAAGCATGCTGACGAATATAAAAGGGGTCCTAGGTTTATTTGTAATATGGATCACATCAATACAATACCCGATAATCACTCCTCAAAAGAAGGGCTACACGTGGTATTAGCGCACTGGTCATCATATCCATATCTACCCTTCCCGCTCCGTTAAGATATTAAAGCGCAGATTGGTCTCGACCTCTATTGCATGCTATTACCCGTCCCATTCCTATCAGTCCCGGAGGAATTTAGGACTACTATTCCTATAAGCGGGAGGATTTTAGGCTGACTCTTGGGTTTTAAAGGTAAAAAAGACTAAGGCGACATTCAAAACACATAGGACTGCATATTAGGGGAAACATGGAAACAACTAAAAGGCTCATATATACCTCCTCAAGTAAAGCACATAAATAGCATGACTTAAAACACATTTAGGGCCAGAATTCAAAGTACTGAGACAGGGGAGTTTCAGTTGTTGAAGCAGACCAATTTATTACATAACTCAGATAAGAAGTCTGAATCAGGCCTGCCTGCTGGTTGTAGCAGTTGCTAATTAAACAAAGACGGATTCAATTTTATCATTATTACCTGAGGCTTGCCTAAGTGTGTATTGATGGTACCCTATGAGCATGATATCTATTACTGATTCAAAAAGCAGTAATAGTTCTTTAAACAGACAAGTTGGATCCTATAGGCATGCTTTCTAAACCGTATTGATGACAGGAGTAAGTTGTTTAAACTGATTCAAACAGTACGAGTCAAACTGATTTAAAATAAAACTGGTTTACAGGTTATAGACTTCGTTGTTGATTTAATTCCTACAGCATGTATCTAATATTAAAGTTGATTTAGTCCTATAGGCATGGTATCTAATGAAGTGGAGTAGACAGGGTTTATTTGATCACAATGAGATTCCTATAGGCATGATTTCTATATTGATATTTAACCCTATAGTCATGACAGCTAGTTTAGAACCTGATTTTAACTTATGGACATGAGGTATGATTGTAACCATTAGACCCTATTGGCATGATCTCTAAGTGTTAAATTAAAATATGCAGAATTTGAAAGCAGATCCTATAGACAGGATATCTAGATGTAGAGTAAAAAATATGCAGAATTTGAAATAGATCCTATAGGCAGGATATCTAAGTGTAAAACATGCAGAACTTTATTAAATAGATCCTACAGGCAGGATATCTAAGTGTAAAACATGCAG
>NW_017687114.1:5469-6167 GCF_001879085.1 Nicotiana attenuata | reverse complement strand
AAACAAGTGATGACCCCTTTGGGTCGTCACATTCTCCACCTTTAAAACAACCGTTAGTCCTCGAATGGACTGAAGAAGGAAGTACCTGAGTCGGGGAAAAGATGAGGATAACGACTCTGCATATCAGACTCGGACTCCCAGGTCGATGCCTCAGGATGCTGACCTCTCCATTGAACACGAACAGAAGGAAAACTCTTGGATCTCAACTGACGAACCTGTCGGTCCAGAATAGCTACCGGCTCCTCCTCATAAGACAAGTCCTTGTCCAACTGGACAGTGCTGAAGTCTAACACGTGGGCTGGATCGCCGTTATACCTCCGAAGCATGGATACATGAAAAACTGGATGAACGGCAGATAAGCTAGGCGGCAATGCAAGTCTATAAGCCACCTCTCCCACTCGATCAAGGATCTCAAACGGGCCAATGAACCTTGGGCTAAGCTTGCCCTTCTTCCCAAACCTCATCACGCCCTTCATAGGCGACACTCGGAGCAATCCCGCTCGCCAACCATAAATGCCACATCTCGAACCTTGCGGTCTGCATAGCTCTTTTGCCTAGACTGAGCTGAACGAAGCCTATCCTGAATGATCTTGACCTTGTCCAAGGCCTCCTGAACCAAATCTGTACCCAATAACCGAGCTTCTCCCGGTTCAAACCATATAACCGGAGACCGACACCACCTACCATATAAAGCCTCA
>NW_017687114.1:0-1423 GCF_001879085.1 Nicotiana attenuata | reverse complement strand
AATGCAGCAAAATCAACTCCATTGGACTCAACAATGCCCATGTTCCGAAGAACCTCGTGGCAGCTATATAAGAAATCCTTTGGGTCCTCAGAAGAAGCACCGCTGAATGTAGTAGTGAAGAGCTTGGTGAACCTATCCAGCCTCCACAAAGCATCTGCGGACATAGCCGCTCCATCGCCGGTCTGAGCAACTACCCCCGGCTGAACTGCCATAGCTGGCTGAACCACTGGAATTTGACCCTGGGGAGCTACCTGCTCCGGAGTACGTATAGCAGGAGTTTGGGCTCCTCCTCCAGCCTCAGAAGTCGCTGGTGCTACAGGAAGCAATCCTGCTCGGGTGACACTCTCCATGAGGCCCACCAACTGGACCAAAGCATCCTGAAGAACTGGGGTAGCAATAAACTCCTCTGGGACCTGAGCTGGGCCCACCGGAACTTCTGCGACTGGGACCGGAACCTCCTCCTCGAGGTCAACCTGAGGCTCCGCCGCTGGTGTTGCTGCTTGGGGCTGAGCTATGCCCCTACCTCGGCCTCTAGCACGGCCTCGCCCTCGCCCTCTGCCCCTAGCGGGAGCTGCCTGGGGCTCGGACTGTTGATCAGTAGATGAAGAAGCGCGTGTTCTCGCCATCTGCGAAAGAACAGAGTGGAAATCCAATTAGCATTGAGAAACAGAACCGCACGACTAGAAATAACAAATGTGAAACTTTTCCTAACTATGTAGCCTCTGGGGATAAATACATACATCTCCGTACCGATCCCTCAAACTCTACCAAGTTTATCCTTGAGTTGTGAGACCTATGTAACCTAGTGCTCTGATACCAAGTTGTCACGAACCAGATTTCCCACCCTCGGGGGTCTTGATGGCGCCTACTCGTAGTAGCTAGGCAAGCTATTTTGATTACCTTTCCATTAATAAACAATTCTTCTTAACAATTTCTGACAACAATATAAAACAACAAAACCGATTAATAGCGGAAGTCTTAATTATAGAAACTGAATAAAATACGGAGTAGTCATTATAAGCCTCTACCCAAGACTGGTGTCACATTACTCACAAACTGCTAAGAGTTTACTAAATACAAGGTCTAAAAGAAGCATAAATCTGTTTATCCCGAATACAAAGAGATGACAGTCTAATATAAGGATAGAAGGGAGACGCCGGGCCTGTGGACGCCTGCAAGGCTACCTCGGGTCTCTCCGGACTAAAGATATGCTCCCGAACTAAAGCTGCTGCTGCTGCTGCTCGAAACCTGGACCTGTGCAAAAATGCACAGAGTGTAGCATCAGCACAACCGACCCCATGTGCTGGTAAGTGTCTAGCCTAACCCTGACGAAGCAGTGACGAGGCTAGACCAGACTACCACATAAACCTGTGCAATTTCATATATATATATATATATATATATATATATATATATATATATA
>NW_017687113.1:2639-6167 GCF_001879085.1 Nicotiana attenuata | reverse complement strand
CCGGGAAAATTCCAATGTTTGTGCGGACTTTTGTAGGCAAAATGTACGAAATGTACGGCAAGTGAAGGCCGAACATTTAAAGGCCTTAGAGGATTGTTACAAAGAATATAAATTTCAATGTGGAAATGGGAAATGATCATTATGGATTTTTTTTTTGGTAGGATTACCGCGCACTACACGCAAGTTCGACTCAATTTGGGTAATTGTAGATCGACTCACGAAATCAGCTCACTTTTTTGCCAGTCAAGTACCGATACTGTAGAACAGTATGCTCAGTTGTACATCAAGGAAGTAGTCAGACTTCACAGCACTCCAGTTTCTACTATCTCGGATCGAGGGGCTTAGTTCACAGCAAACTTTTGGAGGAAATTTTAGCAAGGTTTGGGTACTCAAGTAAATCTGAATACAGCTTTCCATCCGCAGACTGACGGTCAAGCAGAGCAGACTATTCAGACGCTTGAAGATATGTTGCGAGCTTGTGTTCTAGCTTTCAAAGGTAGTTGGGATGACCATTTGCCGCTTGTCGAGTTTGCTTACAATAACAGCTTTTACGCTAGTATTCAGATGGCTCCATTTAAGGCATTGTATGGGAGGAGGTGTAGATCTCCGATTGGGTGGTTCGAGGTTGGTGAAGCAGAACTGTTAGGGCCACATCTTGTGCATCAAGCTATGGAAAAAGTTAAAGTCATTCAAGAGAGGATGAAAACTGCTCAGAGTCGCCAGAAATCCTATACGGACATACGTCGCAGAGAATTGGAATTCTGAGTAGATGATTGGGTGTTCTTGAGGGTATCTCCTATGAAGGGAGTCATGCGATTTGGGAAGAAAGGCAAATTAAGCCCAAGGTATGTCGGGCCATATCGGATCGCTCAAAGGATAGGACAGGTGGCTTGTAGGCTGGAATTGCCCCTTGAGATGTCATTAGTGCACCCGGTGTTCCATGTGTCTATGTTGAAGAAAGTGGTTGGAGATCCATCCGCCATCGTTCCTACTGAGACTATTGAGGTGAGTGAAGACTTAACGTATGAAGAGGTTCCAGTTGCTATTCCTGATAGGCAAGTCCGAAAATTGAGGAACAAGGAAATTTCTTCAGTTAAAGTATTGTGGCGAAGTCAACAAGTCGAGGAAGCCATGTGGGAAGCGGATAAAGAAATGAAAGAGAAATATCCCCATCTATTCGAACAAGTCTAATAGTTGCGAACGATTGTCTTCAAGTAATTTGAGGTAGTGTTCAGATTTGTGCAAAGGCAACCCATTTTCCCGAAATTGCCTTATTGTTGTAACTTCCCAATGTGTGCCAGATTGCAAATGTTGTTGCTATTTGGGTAATATGCAACCCTTGAAGTAAATGAAAATTTTGTGAAACTTATGTGGTAGGTAAATGATTAATGATAGTGTAGATTGGTAATCGTTAATTGAAGCATTTCTGGCATGTTAAAGTGATTGGATTGTATGGGGCTCATTGAAGTGACCCAGTTGTGTGCAAGTAAATGGCATTGGTTGAACCATGTGAAATTTGTGGCGTGAAGAGAATGAACTACGTGTAAGTTGTTTAAAGTGTATGAATATGTACAGGTTATTGAGGTAATGAATTGTATACCAGTTGTAGGGATAACACAAACTGTGTAATGGTGCTTGGAAATATGTTTCGGAGGCTCTCTGACAGGTAGATAGGCCTAATTACAAATGAAACTCTGCCGACATTTCTGAAGAATTTGGGAGTTAGTCAAAATTTGGTAGTTAAAGATGTGTGACAAAAGAGATAATTTAAGCTAAGTATCTGCGGATTGACTCCACTTCTCATTCGAGGACGAATGATCCTAAGCGGGGGAGAATGTAAAGCCCCGAAAAATTTTTGCTAAGTAGTTTAAGATTTCGAGGTGCCAAGGTAGGCTAATTATTTTATTTTGTGTGAAAACGAGGATTAATGATATAATGGATATCAATTGGATATGGTAATAAGTGTATAAGTCTTATTATAAGTGAATTGGGGTCTAAGGAGAGGCCTAAGTCTAAGCCAAGTTGGAAAATTTCATATTAGACAAAAGTTGTAAATGAGTGCGCACAAGACCTCTTTGGACGATCATATCTCCAGTTATATAAGGAGTTGTGTGATGCACAACCTATAAAATTAAATCTATTTGAGTCTAGTTTCCAACGCAACAAACCGTTCATCATTTGGAGGTGTATACAGAAAGTTATGACCATTTTACTCGGAAGGTGTCACTAGCGCGACCACTAGCACGAAGACACGCATTTTGCAAAGTATTCTGCCTCCCACGCGCGAACATACGCGCGAACTCACGTGCGAACACGCTGGTAGGAGACCTTTAAATACCCCAAGACCGGGTCTAGAGGGTTCCCAAGTCATTTTTGGAGCAAGGGCTTGCTCTCTCAAGAGGAATCCGTCCCACTCTTCATTTCTATGATCCAAGGTAAGATTTTTGGAGTATTTTGAGTTGATTACTACTCTTAAACACTTATATTAACATGGATTGATCTTGAAAATTCATAGATTTCCATACAAATCCTTGAATTTATCAAGAACACCACAAGTGGGGATTCTTAAAATTCTTACTACAAGAGGTATGTCTATCATCTCCAACTACTCTATGGTGATATTCATGTATGATACATACATTAGAACTCATGGGATGATGATTGAAAGCCATAAGTGGCTAACCTAGGTTGTGTTGGTTGTAGAGATTGTGAAATGAGTTAATTAAGAAGGTTGATGGTTGGGTATGAATGAATGGTCATATATATATGTTGTTGGAAGTTATAAATTGGTTAGGAATGATGGTAGGGTGAATTGTTGGTTAATGGTGATAGTTGGATGAACCAACACTATAGTTATGAGGTGTAAATATCTATACCTACAAGGTGTTTGATAATATGCCTAAATGGCATAAGTTTTGGAATTTATTACTAATATTGGCCCTATTGAATGTTGTATTGTAGATTGAAGTTGCTTAATTGTATTGGATCCTTATAGTGTCATTAAGGGGCGAATTTGAGGTATGTATGGCTAAAACCCCCTTTTATTAGAAATTGAGCTCCATTGGTGTTTACGAAAGTGTGGTAAGATTGGATTGGTTAATGTATTGATTGTTGCTGCGCATTAGTTGACTTGCAATTTTCTATACATATACATAAAGGATGTGCCTCAATGGGTGTAATGTACCATTCTTTATAGTTAGAGAAGGATGAAAAATACAATTATGTGTTGAGATGGTTGGGCTATAAGCCAATATCGAAACGAAGAATTATGCATGCTAGCTATGTGCTTACCTGTAATTGCAACTTGAATTGTATTTGTATATGCCTATGATCATAATTTGCAAGATGAGTATTGACAATAGAAAACAATGTGATAATGGTGGCCCTAAGTGCCAAGGAATTGATATGAGGTATGTGAAATAAAGATTTCGATGTGTTGACTAATGAGAAAGGAATAATGCCTAGGCAAGGCAACCTAGCCGATCGGGTCGTGATCGGACACCATGCTGCACACATGGTGGTAATGTG
>NW_017687113.1:0-2256 GCF_001879085.1 Nicotiana attenuata | reverse complement strand
TATTCAGATAAACAGGTTGTTCATCATTCAGAAGAGGGAGTATTCATATCCTTACTTCCTTTGTTCTGTTCAGTTATCAGCTATTATTTCAGTTATCAGTTATCAATTATCAGTTATCATTTCAGTTCAGTTTTGATAGTTATCATTTCAGTTATCAATTATCAATTCTTAGTTATCAACTCAGTTTCAGTTTCAGCATTTATAATTCTTTCTTTCAGTTGCTTTACATACCTGTGCAATTCAAATGTACTGATGTCCCTTTTGCTCGGGGCCTACATTGTAAAGCCCCGAAAAATTTTTGCTAAGTAGTTTAAGATTTCGAGGTGCCAAGGTAGGCTAATTATTTTATTTTGTATGAAAACGAGGATTACTGATATAATGGATATCAATTGGATATGGTAATAAGTGTATAAGTCTTATTATAAGTGAATTGAGGTCTAAGGAGAGGCCTAAGTCTAAGCCAAGTTGGAAAATTACATATTAGACGAAAGTTGTAAATGAGTGCGCACAAGACCTCACTTTGGACGATCATATCTCCAGTTATATAAGGAGTTATGTGATGCACAACCTATGAAATTAAAGCTCTTTGAGTCTAGTTTCCAACGCAGAAAACCGTTCGTCATTTGAAGGTGTATACAGAAAGTTATGACCATTTTACTCGGCAGGTGTCACTAGCGCGACCACTAGCGCGAAGACGCGCATTTTGCGAAGTATTCTGCCTCCCACGCGCGAACATACGCGTGAACTCACGCGCGAACACGCTGGTAGGAGACCTTTAAATACCCCAAGACCGGGTCTAGAGGGTTCCCAAGTCATTTTTGGAGCAAGGGCTTGCTCTCTCAAGAGGAATCCGTCCCACTCTTCATTTCTATGATCCAAGGTAAGATTTTTGGAGTATTTTGAGTTGATTACTACTCTTAAACACTTATATTAACATGGATTGATCTTGAAAATCCATATATTTCCATTCAAATCCTTGAATTTATCAAGAACACCACAAGTGGGGATTCATAAAATTCTTACTACAAGAGGTATGTCTATCATCTCCAACTACTCTATGGTGATTATTCATGTACGATAGATACATTAGAACTCATGGGATGATGATTGAAAGCCATAAGTGCCTAACCTAGGATTGTGAGAATATTCACATGGGAAGTAGTGCGGTTTCTTAAATTCTATAAGGCACATATTTGGAGAAGAGGTTGGATAAGAAAAGTCGGAGCACAATGTTACCTTATATTTGATGCAATGTCGTGCAGGATGGTGTTATCAGGGTATGTGTGCAAGTTAGCAGGTGTTATTCATTTGAGACAGAAGGTCATATGAGAAAACTCATTTAGTGATATCTTTTGTTGAGAATTTTGAAGAGTTAGTAGCAATTATTCACATAATATTGTAACCATATCAGGGAAATTATAGTAGAACTCAATTCGTGGGAGGTCTTATGTAAGAGGAATATGATAAAGATGTTCCACTAATGATGCAACGTGTTAAGGTGATAGTTTATGCAGTGGTATTTGCATTAAAGATTTGGCACCATTGTTGGTATAGGGTCTATGTTAATATAGTCACGGACCATAAGAGCCTTCAATATAATTTCAAACAGAAAGAATTTAATTTGAGGAAGAGAATATAGTTGGAGTTACTCAAAGGTTACGACATCGATATTCTATATCACCCGGGAAAATCCAATGTTGTGGCGGACTTTGTGGCAAAATGTACGAAATGTCGGCAAGTGAAGGCCGAACATTAAAGGCCTAGAGGATTGTTACAAAGAATATAAATTTCAATGTGGAAATGGGAAATGATCATTATGGATTTTTTTTTTGGTAGGATTACCGCGCACTACACGCAAGTTCGACTCAATTTGGGTAATTGTAGATCGACTCACGAAATCAGCTCACTTTTTGCCAGTCAAGTACCGATACTGTAGAACAGTATGCTCAGTTGTACATCAAGGAAGTAGTCAGACTTCACAGCACTCCAGTTTCTACTATCTCGGATCGAGGGGCTTAGTTCACAGCAATAGACAATTAGACATGCTTTCCTAAGCTAACAGCAGGCTTAAATTGCAAATAGTATAAGTAGGAAAGGAAACCCAATTACTTAATAAAAACCGGATTTTCAACAATTAGCACAATTATAAACTCGTCACCTCACGTACAAGGCACTTCAAGTATCAACAATACCAAATCCTAAGGGGAGTTTTCCCCCGACACAAGGTTAGACAAGCCACTTACCTCCAACAGGCTA
>NW_017687112.1:3189-6167 GCF_001879085.1 Nicotiana attenuata | reverse complement strand
GCTTAAGAGAATTGGGCATGCAAAGAGACTAGTTTTTCATTGGAAACTAGGGAGTCAGGCAGGTGAACACAGCATTAATTGCACATATGAACCCCAAATCCTTATGGAAGAGGGGACTGCTGTTAATTTTACTCCCTTTGCTCCTATGAACAAGTCTTTCTTGGTAGGAAGCTTTAACAGGATACAAGACTTACAACACGGAATTAGTTATTCTGCTGCTTTATTGAATTTGTTATTATTCTATGGTATAATGGAGGATCAATTGGTGGTATCAATGCTAGTCATTCATTCCAATGGTCTAAAATTACACCTAGAATATAGCACAAGTACAGTTTCGAATTCAAAAGCATCACAACAACAAAAGCAGAGGAAAATCAACAAATGCTATGCAGATATAAATACATACATCATGCTGATAGGAATACAACTATACATGTGGTGTGACACACTTGTAATCTGGGGTTTAAGGAGGCTTCAGGTGGTGGTATCAGTACTAAGTGCTCAATCCACCGGGGTTAACTTAAACCTAGAATACAATGTGGTTACAAACAGATTTTCAACACAAAATCGAGAGAATAGAAGAACATACTGCAAAGTAACAAAAAGGAAACCATCAAAAGCAGAAATAAAGAACATACAAGCACAGCTTTGGGACATCTTAGTTACATGTGTGACTGACAGTAAATTTTACTGTATGATGCATACATGTAAAGAAATAATTAAGGAAAAGGAAAGTAATACTTTTCTACAGACATGGAAGGACCTAAATACAAGCTACAAAGACAGGAAAGGTACAGATTCGACCAAGGGGTACAGATGCAGCTTCTTCGTGGTTCATCAGAGGGGTGTGATAATCAATGGCGTACCAGAAGGAGTATACCACCAGGTAGTCACAGTAGTTGAAGCAGTCAGGCGGAGAACTCGAGAAGTCATAGTAGCAGCAGCTAGGCATACAGATGCAAGTAGATACATGAAAATCCAAAGAAGAAAAGAAGTTAGTACAGATGAGTGGAGAAAAAATGAAGAAGATACAACACACCAGAAAGAGAAAGACAGTCAATGTTACCTAGGAGAGCTTCAGATGGAGGTGAGGATATGAGGCATATAGATTTTTTCAAGTAGATTCAGGAAGATACAAACCAGAAATGAAGTTAGCACAGTCGATGGAAGCAGGAATGAAGAAGATTAAGGAAGAGAGAGAGAGGCGACATTACCTAGATGAGCTACATTGGAGCAGAGGAGCTGAGGAGAGAGGAAATGATTTGGGGAAATGAAATGGTTAGTGGAGACTGTCGGTGTATAATAACATATATGTTATACAGATACACGTATTGGGTAGAGAGAAATGTATATCAGGGGTCATGTATGCAATTTATTACACTGGAAAGAGAATCTGGCTATTCACGTAAATATAATTGGAAGGGAGGTGGCTATCAATGCAAGAGTTATGTTCTGGGCTTACTTTTGGGCCAATGTTTCTATGCTGGATTGGGCTTCAGGCTGTTTGTGCAAATCAGAGGAGGAAATCTGGAGGATGTGGTTATATCAGCAATTGTGGGGCTGGACATTACCTACAACTCTACCACTTGACAAAATCATCAATGGTTGATTAGTTTGCTTCTGAATCTGCTCCTTACCTTTAGTTTCCTTCTGTTTTCCTTGATCATAGGGTGATAATTCAGGATGTTGCCTCCAGCATTCAAAGTCATCATGCCCTTGTAATCTACATGCTTTGCAATACTTAGGCAACATATCATATTTGATAGTTACCCATTCTGTTCTAACTTCCCCTGTAGCTTCATTCACAATGTCCATTCTAACCTTTTTAGGATGATCAGCTAAAAGATCCACCAAAACTTTGTAAATAATGACAAGTTAAAATGCCCATATATAAGAGTAAAGGTTGCAGGAAGGTAAAAGGAGGTAAGGCAACAAGGTGGAGAAGACTTTGTTCAACATCTGGAGTTGATAATATAGACTGGTATATTCAAATCACTTGTGAAGAGAATATAACAGTCTTCATTCAGGGGAGGAATAAGGGAATAGCAGCAGAAATGCTTAGAGCTGATAGTATAGACTGTTATATTCAAATCAATTGTGAAGAGAATATAACAGTCCTCATTCAAAGGGGGAATAAGAGAACAGGAACAAAGCTGTTATTCTGTGGTCAAATTCTTCTGAAGAAGACCACAGGAAATGTTGTTTTAACTAACATGGTTTTTTGTTTTGCAGGAACAGGTTATGTACTTATGCTGTCTATAGTGGTAAATCATCTATGGGTGGTATCAGCACCTGGTGCTCATTCCCAGGATGAAAAATCACTATATGACAACATGGGTACCTGGAGGGCTAACATTACAAACAGTATCTACTGGGATGCTAAAGTAAACAGACTACTCAAACTACACAATCATACACATTATGCAAAGGAAGAGCAGAAAGAGCATATATTTCACAAAAGAACAGATACAAAAATGTGGATACAGGAAAAGGAAAGTGAAATACATCAACACACTAGCTGTACATACAGGGAGTCAAGCAAGGTCCAAGCAAATACATGGAGTCATACAGTTTTATCAATCCTAGCTATACTATGTGTTCTAAGGAATCCCCAGGTGGTGGTATTAGTACTATGTACTCAATCCATTGGGGTGAACTTAAACATAGAGTATAGTGAAGAAACAAAAAAGGCTACAATGACTAATACAGACACTACTGGACTCAACTGCAACCCACTACTATCAGAATCATTGCAAAGGAACTCAGAGGTAGTAATCTTAATTATAATCTATGGTTTAAGGAAGCCTCAGATGGTGGTATTAGTACTATGTACTCATTCCATTGGGGACAACTTAAACCTAGTTTATAATGGGGTCACAAACAGGGTTACAACACAGAATCAAGAAATTGGAGGATCATACTGCAATGTATCAAAAATAAAAGCAGGAACAATATACATAAAGAACAACCAAGCACAG
>NW_017687112.1:0-794 GCF_001879085.1 Nicotiana attenuata | reverse complement strand
CTATGTTCTGTCAGGTATTTCATCTCTATAGGGTGGTATTAGTGCTTTGCACTCATTCCCTAGGAGATGAAGACACGGCAAGCATAGATACTTATAGTTGGAGGGTTCTAAAATCAGTAAAAAGGCTCAGAATGCTTAAGAGAATTGGGCATGCAAAGAGACTAGTTTTTCATTGGAAACTAGGGAGTCAGGCAGGTGAAAACAGCATTAATTGCACATATGAACCCCAAATCCTTATGGAAGAGGGGACTGCTGTTAATTTTACTCCCTTTGCTCCTATGAACAAGTCTTTCTTGGTAGGAAGCTTTAACAGGATACAAGATTTACAACACAGAATTTGTTGTTCTGCTGCTTTATTGAATTTGTTATTATTCTATGGTATAATGGAGGATCAATTGGTGGTATCAATGCTAGTCATTCATTCCAATGGTCTAAAATTACACCTAGAATATAGCACAAGTACAGTTTCGAATTCAAAAGCATCATAACAACTAAAGCAGAGGAAAATCAACAAATGCTATGCAGATATAAATACATACATCATGCTGATAGGAATACAACTATACATGTGGTGTGACACACTTGTAATCTGGGGTTTAAGGAGGCTTCAGGTGGTGGTATCAGTACTAAGTGCTCAATCCACCGGGGTTAACTTAAACCTAGAATACAATGTGGTTACAAACAGATTTTCAACACAAAATCGAAGAGAATAAGAAGAACATACTGACAAAGTAAACAAAAAACGGAAACAACTACAAAACGACAGAACTAAAGAACAATACAAGCACAGCTTT
>NW_017687111.1:4058-6167 GCF_001879085.1 Nicotiana attenuata | reverse complement strand
GAATTTAAGAAAAGCAGTTTTGAGTTTGAATAGATAAACCAGTAAAGAGAAAGGGTTTTCACATAATTATGGTAAGTAATTGAAATTAAAAAAAGTTAAAGAAGCTGAAGTTTGAGAAAAGAAGTTTTTTGTTTTTGAAATAAAATGAACAAGCAAAGGGAGGGGGTCCTAGGTTTACAAATAATATGGATCACCCCACACAACACCGGCAACCGTTTATACACGTGGTGTTATCGCGTGGTCATTATATCCATATCTACCCTTTCCCACCCCGTTAAGGTATTAAATGCGGAATGGTCTCGTTTTACTTATTGCATGCTATTACCCGCCCCCATCCTATCAGCCCCCGAGGTATTTGGGACTACTAATCCTAAAGGGAAGGGATATGTGGTTTTATGGTTTCAAAGGCCAAAATTCTAAGGCGAATCAAAAACACATATGTAACAATATGGGGAAGAAACACAACAGATAGAAAAGGCTCAAACAAACCTCCTAAAAACAAAGAGAAGCATATAGTTTAGCATGTCTTTACACGTACTGTTTAGGGTCTGATTAAACTTAAGAGTTGTGGCAGACTGATCTATTACATATTTCAGATAAGAAGCCCGAATCAGACTTGCCTGCTGGTTGCAGTTAATAAAATCTAATTCAATTTATAAGTTACCCTATTGCTTGCCTAAGTGTTGAACGAAAACCTATAGGTATGATATCTATTAGTTTCAGAAGAGAAGTATACTAATTTTAAAGAAGATGACTTGTTAAAAACATAAATTCTGCAGATGTTAAGCATTGCTACTACTGATTTTAGACTTATAGGCAAAATAGACGATTCAGATTTAGTTTATAGCTCCTATAGGCATGATTTGTAGGTGCTAATGATTTTAAAACGTTTACAGTCGAAATAAAAGTGCAGAAGTCCTATAGGCATGGTGTCTAGAATGCTGTTTGTTATTTAAACCTATAAATACGTTTGCCTAGTGATAGATGCATATGCAGAATTCAGGAAATCCTATAGACATGTTATCTATGTGATATGCAGAAATGCGGAAACCTACAGACATGGTTTCTATATGAAATGCAGAAGCTATAGTTTCTATAAAATGCAGGAGTGTAGAAACTTATATGCAGGATTTCTATTAAAATGCAGAAGTGTAGAAACTTATAGGCAGGATTTCTATATGAAATGCAGAAGCTATAGACATGGTTTCTATGTGAAATACAGAAATGAAAGTTGGAGGCAGGATATGAGGGCAGAAGCATGATAATTCCCTATGAACATGATATCTACCCCTTTTGCATGCATGATTGACCCTCCCCTTTTCACTAAAAACTACAATAGTTATTACAAGATTATTACAGACCAAAATAAAATAAAGAAATTACATCATAAAAAAAATAAAATCACAACCAAGGAGAGCCTGATTCAGGTTTCCTGCCTGAAGCATGAAGTAAACCAACTCCAAAGATCAAGATCTAAAGCCTTTCTCTTATTTGGGATGTATCAAAGTTCCCTAAGAGTCTCAGATGGACTCCGGGCAGTGCTTACACCCAAATATATTGCAGAATTGAGTTATAGTGCAGTGTGGAAGGGCCAACCCTCAAATGTCCAAGTTCAGAGGGAACTCAAGGTCCCAAAGTAAGGCTCATAGGAGGGGGGAAGAACTTAGAAGCTAGGAGAGAGTGCAAGTGCAAACAGGGGATTCTGGGGGGAAGCAGAGATAGGCTGGTGGTCATACCCAGCAATTGGAAGTGCTGGCACACCCCAACCAGCCTGTTAGCCACATTGTTTGGGAGTTAGGATCCCTTAAAGGATCAAGTCCAGACATGAGCAACAATTTGGATGTTGCCATGTTCTAAACTTTAACTCAAACACATAGAAGGGAATATGGGTACAGGGATTCACAGTAGAAACAGATGCAAAGAGAACAACATACATATTTAACACTGAGCATAGATAGCAAAGTAGACAGGATTGTAGAAACTGTAACATAAACACATTGGGATGAGGCTGAAAACTAAATTAGAACATACCAGTTTCAGGGAAACAAGAAAAGAAAGCAGTAGTCTTGTAAAGCCAAATTGCAAGCAAATAGTCAGAAGATTTTAGAA
>NW_017687111.1:0-624 GCF_001879085.1 Nicotiana attenuata | reverse complement strand
ATAGATAACAGTAAGAGTAAGGTTTCACATATATGTAAGTATAGTAAATTAAAAAGTTAAGAAGCTGAAGTTTGAAGAAAGAAGTTTTTTGTTTTTGAAATAAAATGAACAAGCAAAGGGAGGGGGTCCTAGGTTTACAAATAATATGGATCACCCCACACAACACCGGCAACCGTTTATACACGTGGTGTTATCGCGTGGTCATTATATCCATATCTACCCTTTCCCACCCCGTTAAGGTATTAAATGCGGAATGGTCTCGTTTTACTTATTGCATGCTATTACCCGCCCCCATCCTATCAGCCCCCGAGGTATTTGGGACTACTAATCCTAAAGGGAAGGGATATGTGGTTTTATGGTTTCAAAGGCCAAAATTCTAAGGCGACAATCAAAACACATATGTAACAAATATGGGGAAGAAACACAACAGATAGAAAAGGCTCAAACAAACCTCCTTAAAAACAAAGAGAAGCATATAGTTTAGCATGTCTTTACACGTACTGTTTAGGGTCTGATTAAACTTAAGAGTTGTGGCAGACTGATCTATTACATATTTCAGATAAGAAGCCCGAATCAGACTTGCCTGCTGGTTGCAGTTAATAAAATCTAATTCAATTTATAAGT
>NW_017687110.1:5213-6168 GCF_001879085.1 Nicotiana attenuata | reverse complement strand
TTTTCATTGTACCGAAACAGACACTCATGTATTTCTATTCAGACTTGTTTGTAGCACTCTTTAGTAGTTCGTGAGATAGCGACACCAGTCTTGGGTAGAGAAATGTTAAACTTACGCATTTTTGGGTTTTCAGTTATCTATATTTTAAAGACTTCCGCTTTTATTTAAATGACCCGTTATATTTATATTGTTATTGTTGAGGTGAAATCAGGAAATGTTTGAAATGTTTGGCTTGCCTAGCTCCGTTAGTAGGCGCCATCACGACTCCCGATGGTGGGAAATCCGGATCCGCTTTTATTTAAATGACCCGTTATATTTATATTGTTATTGTTGAGGTGAAATCAAGGAATGTTTAAAATGTTTGGCTTGCCTAGCTTCGTTAGTTGGCACCATCACGACTCCCGATGGTGGAAAATCCGGGTCGTGACACTAACTTTTCTACATTGTAGGAAAAATCTAACTTTTTATATTTGAAATTTATTTTTATTAAACTTCTCTGATTTTTGGACAAACTCTTATATTGATTTTATAATCAAAGCAATTTTTTTAACCTATTAACTTTTTTAACAACTAATTTATTATGGTAAATAATATTGATATGGTAACTTCAAGCGCATGACAAAAATTATAACTAACTACGGAAGTTCATTGGCTATCTTGATTGTCGCGGATATCAATTTATCATAACAAATAATTGTAGCTATTAGGCCAACGATGTTCTCGGTTTCTTATAACTTGAATTTTAAAATAGTTTTTATATTCAATATTTATTTCAAATCATTATTGTGGCTAACATGTTATAGTTGCAGTAACTTCAAACACGTGACAAAAGTTTATATTTAGCTACAATATTTTATTATATCACAATAACTTTATAGCTATTAAGTTAGTTTTTGCCATAAATTTTTATAATTGTAAGCAAAAATACCTATTCAACTACAACACTTTGTCTCTA